>NW_023330517.1:149866-232835 GCF_011100685.1 Canis lupus familiaris | reverse complement strand
ACCTGGACCTGCTTACTGTGTTACACACCGGGCCTCAAGTAGACCGTTGACCATGGTCCCCAAGTCGGCCTCACATGGACCTGTTGCCTCTGATCCCACCGGGGCCTCACGTGTACCTGGTAAGTCTGGTCCTCACCTGGGCCTCATCGGGACCTAGTGACTCTGGTCCCCACCTGGGCTTCACGTGGATCTGGTGACTCTGATCCGACTGGACTTCACCTGGATCTGGTGACACTGGTCCCCACCTGGACCTCTCCCGGACCTGGTGACTCTCTTTCCAAACATGGACCTCACATGGATCTGGTGACTCTGGTCCTCAGTTTGGCCTCACCTGGACCTGGCGTGTCTCGTCCCCACTTTGACCTAACTCAGAACTGCTGAATCTTGCCCCACCTAGGCCGCACACAGACCTGGTGACTCTTGTCCCCAGCTATGCCTCAAATCGACCTAATGAATCTGGTCCTCACGGAGCCTCACATGGACCTGGAACTCAGCTGGATAGAGTGGCTCTGGTTCACGCAACGGGATCAAATGATACGGCTGACTGTGGTTTATTCTATACCTCACGAGGACCTAGTGATTTGTCCCCATCTGGGCCTGCATGGCCCTAGTGACTCTGGTCCTCACCCATGCATCATTGGACCGTGATACACTATTCCACACCTGGGCCTCACTCTGACTAGGGACCTCTGGACCCATTCTGGCCCTCAAACTAAACTGGTTACTCTGGTTCCCCTCTGGGACTCACCCTTACCTGGTGACTCTGGTCACCCCATGGGCTTCATTTGGGCCTGTGTGAATCTGGTCCTTAGCTTGTCCTCACTTGGATCTGGTGACTGGTCGCCAGCTGGGCCTCACCTGGACTTGGTGAATCCTGTTGCCACCTGCGCCTCACCTGGACCTTGTGACTGTGGTCCCACCAGGACCTCACCTGGATCGGTGGCTCTGCTTCCCATATGGGGCTCTCCTGGACCTGATTCCTGTGGTCTCCATCAGGCATCACCTGGAACAAAATGACTCTGGTCTATTTGGGCCTCTCCTGGACTGTTGACTCTGGTCCTTACCTGGGCATCATTGCGACCTGGATACGCTCTTATATACCTGGGCCTCACCTGGACCTGGTGACAGTGGTCCCACCTGGCCTCACCTGGACGAGGTGACTGGTTCCCACAGGGACCTCACCTTGACATGCTGACTCAGGTCCTCATATGGGTATCATGGGACCTGGTTTCAGTTCCACATCGGGACACACCTGGAGCTAGTGATTCTCCTCCCCTTCTGGGATCACCTGACGTAGTGACTTTGGTCCCCACCTGGATATCACCGGAACCGTGTGACTCTGGTCCCCCTCTGGACCCACCCGGAGCTGGGGACACTGGTCCTCAACTGGGCCTCACCTGAACCTGGTGAATCTGTTCCCATTTGGGCCTCACCCAGTACTGGTGACTTTGTTCCCCACCTGGACCTGATTGCTGTGGACTCTTTCTTGGCCTCACCTGGAACTGGTGACTCTGAACCTATCTACGCGTCACCCAGATCTGGTGACTCTGGTCCTCACGTGGGCATCATTGGTACCTGGTGACTCTTCCTCACCTGAGCCTCACCTGGACATGATGACTCTGGATCCCCTCCGGGCCTCACCCTGACATGGTGACTCTCGTCCCATCTGGATGTCACCTAGACCAGGTGAATCTGGTACCCCTCTAGGCCTCAACTAGACCTGGGTATTCTGGTCCTCATCTGGGCCTCACCGAGACCTAGTGAACATGCTCCCCACCTGCTCCTCATCTGGACCAGGTGACTCTGGTTCTACCTGGGCATAATCGGTACATGGTTACTCTATTCACCACTGGGACTGAACTGATCCTGGTAACTCTGGTCCTGACTTTGGCCTCTTCTGACAAGGTGACTCTGGCTCCACCTGGGCCTCACCAGTAACTGGTGACTCTGATCCAAAGCGTGGCCTCACCAGACCTGGTGAATGTGGTTCCCAATGGAACCTCACCTGGACCTCATGTCTCTGGTCCCTCCTGACCCTCACCAGGACCTGGTGTCTCTGGTACCACCAGGGTAGCATCAGGATATGGTTACACTGTTCACTAACAGTGACCCAGGCGGAACTATTAACTCTGGTCTTCACCTGGGCCACACCTGGACAGGGTGTCACTGGTTCCCACCAGGGTCTCACCTGGACATGGTGAGTCGGATCCCCACCTGGTCCTCACCTGTAACTGGTGATTCTCGTTCCCACATGGACATCATGTGGACCTGGGGGCTGCAGTGTTTCTAGCTTCTCATGTTCCTCGTGACTCTGGTCCCCACCAGGGCCTCAACGGTACCTGGTGAGTGTGGTTGCCACCTGCACAACACCTGGACCTGGTGATTCTGGTCTGCACCTGAGACTACCCTGCATCTGGTGACTGTGGTCCCCCCCTGTCTTCACCAGGATTTGGGGACTCCGGTCCCCATCTGGGCCTCACCTGGCCCTGTTGATCATGATCCTCACTCGGCAAAATTGGGGCCCGATGACTGTGTTCCACAAATGGACCTCACCTGGACCAGGTGACTCTGGTCCCCCTCTGGGTCTCACCGTGCCCTAATGACTGTGAACCCCACTTTGGCCTGACTTGGACCTGTTGACCCTGGTTGCCACCTGCGCTTGACTTCGACCTGTTGACTCTGGTTCTTTCAAGGGCCTCCCCTGTGCCTGGTGATCCTGGTCCCCACCTGGGACTCACCTGTACGTGGTGACTCTTGTCACCACCGGGGACTCACCTGGACCTGCTTTCTGTATTCCACACCAGGGCCTCAAGTAGACCTGTTGACCATGGCCCAAGCCGGCCTCACATGACCTGTTGCCTCTGATCCCCACCGGGCCTCATGTGTACCTGGTAACTCTGGTCCTCACCTGGGCCTCATCTGGACCTAGTGACTCTTGTCCCCACCTGGGCTTCACCTGGATCTGGTGACTCTGGTCCCCACCTGGACTTCACCTGGATCTGGTGACTCTGGTCCCCACCTGGACCTCTCTTGGACCTGGTGACTCTCTTTCCAACATGGACCTCACATGGATCTGGTGACTCTGGTCCTCAGTTTGGCCTCACCTGGACCTGGCGTCTCTCGTCCCCACTTTGACCTAACTCAGAACTGCTGAAATTGCCCCACCTAGGCCGCACCCATACCTGGTGACTCTTGTCCCCAGGTATGCCTCATTTCGACCTAATGAATCTGGTCCTTACGTGAGCCTCACATCACCTGGGACTCAGCTGGATAGAGTGGCTCTGGTTCCCGCAAGGGACTCAAATGATACTGCTGACTGTGGTCTTATTCTATGCCTCACCAGGACCTAGTGATTCTGTTCCCATCTGGGCCTGCATGGCCCTAGTGACTCTGGTCCTCACAGGCATCATTGGGACCTGGATACACTATTCCACACCTGGGCCTCACTCTGACTAGGGACCTCTGGTCACATTCTGGGCCTCAAACTAAACTGGTTACTGTGGTTCTCCCTCTGGGAATCACCCTTAACTGGTGACTCTGGTCACCCCTTTGGCTTCATTGGGCCTGGTGAATCTGGTCCTTAGCTTGTCCTCACTTGGATCTGGTGACTGGTCGCCACCTGGTCCTCACCTGGACTTGGTGAATCCTGTTGCCACCTGCGCCTCACCTGGACCTTGTGACTCTGGACCCACCTGGACGTCACCTGGATCTGGTGGCTCTGGTCCTCACTTTGGCCTCACCTGGACCTGGTGTCTCTCGTCCCCACTTGGACCTAACTCAGAACTGCTGATTCATTCCCCACATAGGCCGCACACAGACCTGGTGACTCTTGTCCCCCCAGCTATGCCTCAATTAGATCTGATGAATCCGGTCCTCACGTGGGCTTCACATGGAACTGGGACTCAGCTGGATAGAGTGGCTCTGGTTCCCGCAAGGGACTCAAATGATTACTGCTGACTGTGTCTTATTCTATGCCTCACCAGGACCTAGTGATTCTGTTCCGCATCAAGGCCTGCATGGCCCTAGTGACTCTGGTCCTCACCCAGGCATCATTCGGAACTGGATACTCTATTCCACTCCTGGGCCTCTCTTTCACCATGGTCCTCTTGTCCCATTCTGGGCCTCAAACTAAACTGGTTACACTGTTTTCCCCTCTGGAACTCACCCTTACCTGGTGGAAACTGGTCACCCCTTGGGATTCACCTGGGCCTGGTGATTCTGGTCCTTAGCTGGTCCGCACCTGGATCTGGTGACTGGTCGCCACCTGGGCCTCACCTGGACTTGGTGAATCATGTTGCCACCTGCGCCTCACCTGGACCTTGTGACTGTGGTCCCACCTGGACCTCACCTGGATCTGGTGGCTCTGGTTCCCATATAAGGCTCTCCTGGACCTGGTTCCTGTGGTCTCCATCTGGCCTCACCTGGAACACAATGACTCTGATCCATATTTGGGCCTCTCCTGGACCTCTTGTCTCTGTTACGTAATTGGGCATCATTGGGACCTGGATAATCTCTTATATACCTGGGCCTCACCTGGACCTGTTGACTGTGGTCACACCTCGGCCTCACCTGGACCTGGTGACTGTGGTCCCTCCTGGTCCTCTCCGAGACTAGATGACTGGTTCCCACTGGGACCACACCTGGACCTGGTGACTGAGGTCCTCATATGGGCATCATGGGGTGGTTTCTCAGTTCCACATCGGGGCCTCACATGGACCTAGTGATTCTCGTCCCCCTCTCGGCCCTCACCCTGACGTGGAGACTCTGGTCCCCACCTGGATATCACCAGAACCGGGTGACTCTGGTCCCCTTCTAGGACTCACCCGGAGCTGGGGACACTGGTCCTCAACTGGGCCTCAACAGGGCCTGGTGAATCTACTCCTCACTTAGGCCTCGTCTGGACCTTGTGACTCTTTTCCCACCTGGCATCAATGGGATATGGTTACTCTGTTCCCCACCTGGGCCTCACTTGGACATGATATCTTTGCTCCACACTTTGGTCTCAACTGGTCCTGATGACTCTGGTCCCCCCACCTAGGCCTCAATCTGGACCTGGTGACTGTTGTCCTCACCTGGGTCTCACCTGGACCTGGTGACTCTCGTTCCCACATGAACCACAACTGGACCTGGTGACTATGGTGTTCTTATAGACTCATATTTACCTGGTCACTCCGGACCCACTATGGCCTCACCTGGATCTGATGACTCTGGCCTGCAGGTTGGCCTCACCTGGACCTGGTGAGTGGGGTTGCCACCTGGGCCACACCCATACCTTGTGACTCAGGTCCCCAAGTGGGCCTCTTGGATCTGGTGAATCTGGTCCTTACCTGGTCCTCTCCCAGACCTGGGGACTCTGGTCAACACCTGGACCTCACCTGGACCTGGTGAATCTGGTCTCCATCTGGGCCTCACCCAGTCCTGGTGACTTTGTTCCCCACCTGGACCTGATTGCTGTGGACTCTTTCTTGGCCTCACCTGGAACTGGTGACTCTGATCCTATCTGCGCGTTACCCAGATCTGGTGACTCTGGTCCTCACCTTGGCATCATGATACCTGCTTACTCTGTTCCACACTTGAGCCTCACCTGGACATGACTACTCTGGAACCTCCTGGGCCTCAGCCTGACATGGTGACACTGGTCCCCATCTGGAAGTCACCTAGACCAGGTGAATCTTGTACACCTCTTGGCGTCAACTTGACCTGGTGACTCTGGTCCTCAACTGGGCCTCACCGGGACCTAGTGAACATGCTCCCCAACTGCGCCTCATCTGGACCTGGTGACTGAGGTTCTACCTGGGCTTCATTGGGACATTGTTACTCTGTTCCCCACTGGGACTGACCTGATCCTGGTAACTCTGGTCCTGACTTTGGCCTCTTCTGTACCAGGTTACTCTGGCACCACCTGGGCCTCACTTGTAACTCGTGACTCTGATCCTAAGCATGGCCTCACCTGAAATGGTGACTGTGGTTCCCATCGGGACCTCACCTGGACCTCATGTCTCTGGTCCCTCCTGGGCCTCACCAGGACCTGGTGTCTCTTGTACCCACTGGGTAGCATCAGGATATGGTTACTCTGTTCACTAACAGTGACCCAGCCGGACCTATTAACTCTGGTCTTCACCTGGGCCACACCTGGACATGTTGAGTCGGATCCCCATCTGGTCCTCAACTGTAACTGGTGATTCTCGTTCCCCATAGACATCTTGTGGACCTGGTGGCTGCAGTGTTTCTAGCTTCTCATGTACCTCGTGACTCTGGTCCCCAGCAGGGCCTCACCGGGACCTGGTGAGTGTGGTTGCCACCTGCACCTCACCTGGATCTGGTGATTCTGGTCTGCACCTGAGACTATCCTGGATCTGGTGACTGTGGTCCCCACCTGGGCTTCACCTGGATTTGGGGACTCTGGTCCCCATCTGGGCCTCACCTGGCCGTGTTGACCATGGTCCTCAACTGGGCAAAACTGGGACCCGGTGGCTGTGTTCCACAACTGGACCTCACCTTGACCAGTTCACTCTGGTCCCCCTCTGGGTCTCACCGTGCCCTAGTGACTGTTAACCCCACTTTGGCCTGACTTGGACTTGCTGACCCTTGTTGCAACCTGCTCCTGACCTCGAACTTTTGACTCTGGTTCTTTCAAGGGCCTCCCCTGTCCCTGGTGATCCTGGTCCCCACCTGGGCCTCACCTGGACGTGGTGACTCTTGTCAACACCGGGGACTCACCTGGCCCTTGTTTACTGTGTTCTACACCTGGGCCTCAAGTAGACCTGTTGCCTCTGATCCCCACCGGGGCCTCAGTTGTCTGGTAACTCTGGTCCTCACCTGGCCTCATCTGGACCTACTGACTCTGGTCACCACCTGGGCTTCACCGGGATCTGGTGACTCTGGTCCCCACCTGGACTTCACCTGGATCTAGTGACTCTGGTCCCCACCTGGACATCTCCTGGACCTGGTTACTCTCTGTCCAACATGGACCTCACCTGCATCTGGTGACTCTGGTCCTCTCTTTGCCCTCACCTGGACCTGGTGCCTCTCATCCCCCCATTGAACTAACTCAAAACTGCAGAATCTTGCCACACCTAGGCCGCACCCAGACCTGGTGTCTCTTGTCCCCAGCTATGCCTCAATTCGACCTGATGAATCTGGTCCTCACGTGGGCCTCACATGGACCTGGGACTCAGCGGGATAGAGTGGCTCTGATTCCCACAAGGGGATCACCTGATTCTGCTGACTGTGGTGTTATTCTATGCCTCACCAGGACCTAGTGATTCTGTTTGCCATCTGGGCCTGCATGGCCCTAGTGACCCTGGTCCTCACCCAGGCATCATTGGGACCTGGATAATCTATTCCACACCTGCGCCTCACTTTGACGAGGGACCTCTGGTCCCGTTCTGGGCCTCAAACTAAACTGGTTACTCTGGTTCCCCCTCTGAGCCTCAACCCTACCTGGTGACTCTGGTCACCCCTTAGGCTTCACATGGGCCTGCTGAAACAGGTCCTTAATTGGTCCGCACCTGGATCTGGTGATTGGTCGCCACCTGGGTCTCACCTGGACTTGTTGAATTCTGTTGCCTCCTGCGCCTCACCTGGACCTTGTGACTGTGGTCCCACCTGGACCTCACCTGGATCTGGTGGCTCTGTTTCCCATATGGGGCTCTCCTGGACCTGGTTCCTGTGGTCTCCATCTGGCCTCACCTGGAACACAATGACTCTGATCCATATTTGGGCCTCTCCTGGACCTGTTGACTCTGGTCCTTACCTGGGCATCATTGGGTCCTGGATACTCTCTTATATTCCTGGGCCTCATCTGGACCTGGTGACTGTGGTCCCACCTGGGCCTCACCTGGACGAGGTGACTTGTTCCCACAGGGACCTCACCTGGACCTGGTGGCTCAGGTCCTCATATTGGCATCATGGGACCTGGTTTCTCAGTTCCACATCGGGGCCTCACCTGGACCTAGTGATTCTCGTCCCCTCTGGGCCTCACCCTGACGTGGTGACTCTGGTCCCAACCTGGATATCACCAGTACCGGGTGACTCTGGTCCCCCTCTGGGACTCACCCGGAGCTGGCGACACTTGTCCTCAGCTGGATCTCAACAGTACCTGTTGAATCTACTCCTCACTTAGGCCTCGTCTGGACCTTGTGACTCTTTTCCCACCTGGCATCAATGGGATCATTGTTACTCTGTTTCCCACCTGGGCCTCACCTGGACATGATAACTTTGCTCCACACCTGAGCCTCACCTGGACATGATGACTCTGGATCCACTCTGGGCCTCCCTCTGACATGGAGACTCTGGTCACCATCTGGATGTCTCCTAGACCAGGTGAATCTGGTACCCCTCTAGGCCTCAACCAAACCTGGTGACTCTAGTCCTCAACTGGGCCTTACCGGGACCTAGTGAATATGTTCCCCCAACTGCGCCTCATCTGGATATGGTGACTGTGGTTCTACGTGGGCATCATCGGGACATGGTTACTCTATTCCCCACTGGGACCGACCTGATCCTGGTAACACTATTCCTGACTTTGGCATTTTCTGGTGAGTGTGGTTGCCACCTGCACCTCACCTGGACCTGGTTATTCTGGTCTGCACCTGAGACTCCCCTGGATCTGGTGACTGTGGTCCCCACCTGGGCTTCACCTGGATTTGGGGACTCCGGTCCCCATCTGGGCCTCACCTGGCCCTTTGACCATGGTACTCAACTGGGGAAAATTGGGACCCTGTGACTGTGTTCCACAACTGGACCTCACCTGGACCAGGTGACTCTGGTCCCCCTCTGGGTCTCACCGTGCCCTAGTCACTGTGAACCCCACTTTGGCCTGACTTCGACCTGCTGACCCTGGTTGCCACCTGTGCCTGACCTCGAACTGTTGACTCTGGTTCTTTCAAGGGCCTCCCCTGTACCTAGTGATCCTGATGCCCACCTGGGCCTCACCTGCACGTGGTGTCTCTAGTCACCACACCTGGGCCTCAATTACACCTCTTGACCATAGTCCCCAAGCTCGCCTCACATGGACCTGTTACCTCTGATCCCCACCGGGGCCTCACCTGTACCTGGTAACTCTGGTCCTCACCAGGGCCTCATCTGCACCTAGTGACTCTGGTCCCCACCTGGACTTCACCTGGATCTCGTGACTCTGGTCCCCACCTGGAACTCACATGTATCTGGTGACTCTGGTCTCAGTTTGGCCTCACCTGGACTGGTGTCTCTCGTCCCCACTTTGACCTAACTCAGAACCGCTGAATCTTGCCCCACCTAGGCCGCACCCAGACCTGATGACTCTTGTCCCCAGCTATGCCTCATTTCGACCTGATGAATCTGGTCCTCACGTGGGCCTCACATGGACCTGGGACTCAGCGGGATAGAGTGGCTCTGGTTCCCACAAGGGGCTCACCCGATACTGGTGACTGTATTCTTATTCTATGCCTCACCAGGACCTAGTGATTCTGTTCCCCATCTGGGCCTGCATGGCCCTAGTGACTCTGGTCTTCACCCAGGCATCATTGGGACCTGGATACTCTATTCCACACCTGGGCCTCACTTTGTCCAGGGACCTCTGGTCCCATTCTGGGCCTCAAACTAAACTGGTTACTCTGGTTCCCCCTCAGGGACTCACCCTTACCTGGTGACTCTGGTCACCCCTTGGGCTTCACTTGCGCCTGGTGAATCTGTTTCTTAGCTGGTCCGCACCTGGATCTGGTGACAGGTCACCACGTGGGCCTCACCTGGACTTGGTGAATCATGTTGCCACCTGCGCCTCACCTGGACCTTGTGACTGCGGTCCCTCCTGGACCTCACCTGGATCTGGTGGCTCTGGTTCCCATATGGGGCTCTCCTGGACCTGGTTCCTGTGGTCTCCATCTGGCCTCACCTGGAACACAATGACTCTGATCCATATTTGGGCCTCTCCTGGACCTGTTGACTCTGGTCCTTACCTGGGCATCATTGGGACCTGGATACTCTCTTATATACCTGGGCCTCACCAGGACTTGGTGACTGTGGTCCCACCTGGGCCTCACCTGGACGGGGTGACAGGTTCCCACAGGGACATCACCTGGACCTGGTGACTCAGGTCCTCATATGGGCATCTTGGGACCTGGTTTCACAGTTCCACATCGGGGCCTCACCTGGACCTAGTGATTCTCGGCCCCCTCAGGGCCTCACCCTGACTTGTGACACTGGTCCCCACCTGGATATCACCAGAACCGGGTGACACACCCCGAGCTGGGGACACTGGTCCTCAGGTGGGCCTCAACAGGACCTGTGAATCTACTCCAAACTTAGGCTTCGTATGGACCTTGTGACTCTTTTCCCACCTGGCATCAATGGGACATGGTTACTCTGTTCCCCACCTGGGCCTCATCTTGACATGATAATTTGCTGTACGCTTTGGCCTCAACTGGTCCTGATGACTCTCGTCCCCCAACCTAGGCCTCAATCTGGACTGGTGACTGTCGTCCCCAACTGGGTATCAGCTGGACCTGGTGACTCCCGTTCCCACATGAACCACACCTGGACCTGGTGACTGTGGTGTTCTTGTAGACTCACATTTACCTTGTGACTTCCGTCCCCACTAGGGCCTCACCTGGATCTGGTGACATTGGCCTGCATGCTGGCCTCACCTGGACCTGGTAACTCTGGTCCCTACCTGGACATCATCGGGACACGGTTCCTCTGCATGGCCTGCAGGTTGGCCTCACCGGACCTGGTGAGTGGGGTTGCCACCTGGGTCTCACCCATACCTGGTGACACAGGTCCCCACGTGGGCCTCACTTGGACCTGGTGAATCTGGTCCTTACCTGGTTCTCACCCGGACCTGGTAACCCTGGTCACCACCTGGGAATCACCTGGACCTGGTGAATATGGTCCCCATCTGGGCCTCACCCAGTCCTGGTGACTTTGTTCCCCACTTGGACCTGATTGCTGTGGACTCTTTCTGGGCCTCATCTGGATCTGGTGACTCTGATCCTATCTGCGCGTCACCCATACCTGGTGACTCTGGTCCTCACCTGGGCATAATTGGTACCTGATGACTCTGTTCCACACCTGAGCCTCACCTGGACATGATGACTCTGCAACCTCTCTAGGCCTCACCCTGACCTGGTGACTCTGGTCCCCATGTGGATGTCACCTGGACCAGGTGAATCTGCTACCCCTCTAGGTCTCAACCAGATCTGGTGACTCTGGTCCTCAACTGGGCCTCACCTGCACCTAGTGAATATGCTCGGTCTGTCCTCATTTGGACCTGGTGACTCTGGTCCCTACCTGGGCATCATCGGGACATGGTTCCACTGCATGACTTGCAGGTTGGCCTCACCTGGACCTGGTAAATATTGTCCTACCTCGGCATCATCAGGACATGGTTCCACTGCATGGCCTGCAGCTTGGCATCACCTGGACCTGGTAACTCTAGTCCCTACGTGGGCATCATCGAGACACGGTTCCTCTACATGGCCAGCAGGTTGTCCTCACATGGACCTGGTGAGTGGGGTTGTCACCTGGACCTCACCCATACCTGGTGACACAGGTCCGCACGTGTGCCTCACTTGGATCTGGTGAATCTGGTCCTTACCTGGTCCTCACCTGGAACGGTAACTCTGGTCACTACCTGGGAATAACCATGACCTGGTGAATCTGGTCCGCATCTAGTCCTCACCCAGTCCTGGTGAATTTTTTCCCCATCTGGACCTGATTGCTGTGGACTCCTTCATGGCGTCAACTGGAACCAGTGACTCTGATCCTAACTGGGCCTCTCTGAGATCTGGTGACTCTGGTCCTCACCTGTGGACCATTATGACCTGGATACTCTGTTCCACACCTGAGCCTCACCTGGACATGATGACTCTGGAACCCCTCTGGGCCTCAGCCTGACATGGTGACTCTGGTCCCCATCTGGATGTCACCTAGACCAGGTGATTCTGGTACCCCTCTAGACCTCAACTAGACCTGGTGACTCTGGTCCTCAACTGGGCCTCACCGGGACCTAGTGAATATGCTCCCCACCTGCGCCTCATCTGGACCTGGTGACTCTGGGTCTACCTGGGCATCACCGGGACATGGTTACTCTATACCTCAATGGGACTGACCTGATCCTGGTAACTCTGTTCCTGACTTTGGCCTCTTCTGTACCAGGTGACTCTGATCCACCTGGGCTTCACCTGTAACTGGTGACTCTGATCCTAATATGGCCTCACCTGACGTGGTGACTGTGGATCCCAGTGGGACCTCACCTGGAACTCATGTCTCTGGTCCCACCTGGGCCTCACCAGGACCTGGTGTCTCTGTTAACCACCTGGGTAGCATCAGGATATGGTTACACTGTTCACTAACAGTGACCCAACCGGACCTATTAACTCTGGTCTTCACCTGGGCCACACTGGACATGGTGACACTGGTTCCCACCTGGGACTCACCTCTACATGGAGAGTCAGTTCACCACCTGGTACTCACCTGTAACTGGTCATTCTCGTTCCCACATGGACATCATGGGGACCTTTTGGATGTAGTGTTTCTAGCTTCTCATGTACCTCGTGACTCGGGTCCCCACCAGTGCCTCACCGGGACCTGGTGAGTTTGGTTGCCACCTGCACCACACCTGGACCTGGTGATTCTGGTCTGCACCTGACACTACCCTGGATCTGGTGACTGTGGTCCCCACCTGTGCTTCACCTGGATTTCGGGACTCCGGTCCCCACCTCGGCCTCACCTGGCCCTGTTGACCATGGACCTCAACTGGGCAAAATTGGGACCTGGTGACTGTGTTCCACAACTGGACCTCACCTGGACCAGGTGACTATGCTCCCCCTCTGGGTCTCACCGTGCCCTAGTGACTGTGAACTCCACTTTGGCTTGACTTGGACCTGCTGACCCTGGTTGCCACCTGCGCCTGAACTTGAACTGTTGACTCTGGTTCTTTCAAGGGCCTCCCCTGTACCTGGTGATCCTGCTCCCACCTGGGACTCACCTGGACGTGGTGACCCTTGTAACCACGGGGGACTCACCTGGACCTGCTTACTGTGTTCCACACCTGGGTCTCAAGTGGACCTGTTGATCATGGTCCCCAAGCCGGCCTCACATGGACCTGTTGCCTCTGATCCCCACCGGAGCCTCACGTGTACCTGGTAACTCTGGTCCTCACCTGGGCCTCATCTGCACCTAGTGACTCTGGTCCCCACCTGGGCTTCACCTCGATCTGGTGACTCTGGTCCCCACCTGGACTTCACCTGGATCTAGTGACTCTGGTTCCCACCTGGACCTCTCCTGGACCTGGTGACTCTCTTTCCAACATGGACCTCACCTGGATCTGGTGACTCTTGTACTCAGTTTGGCCTCACCTGGACCTGGTGTCTCTCGTCCCCACTTTGACCTAACTCAGAACTGCTGAATCTTTCCCCACCTAGGCCGCACACAGACCTGGTGACTCTTGTCCCCAGCTATGCCTCAATTCGACCTGGTGAATCTGGTCCTCACGTGGGCTTCACATGGACCTGGGACTCAGCTGGATAGAGTGGCTCTGGTTCCCACAAGGGGCTCACCTCATACTGGTGACTGTGGTCTTTTTCTGTGACTCACCAGGACCTAGTGATTCTGTTCCCCATCTGGGCCTGCATGGCCCTAGTGACTCTGGTCCTGACCCAGGCATCATTCGGAACTGGATACTCTATTCCACACCTGGGCCTCACTTTGACCACGGACCACTGGTCCCATTCTGGGCTTCAAACTAAACTGGTTACTCTGGTTCCCCTTCTGGGCCTCACCCTTACCTGGTAAATCTGGTCACCCCTTGGGCTTCACTTGGGCCTGGTGGATCTGGTCCTTAGCTGGTCCGCACATGGATCTGGTGACTGTTCGCCACCTGGGCCTCACATGGACTTGGTGAATCCTGTTGCCACCTGCACCTCACCGGGACCTTCTGACTCTTTTCCCACCTGGCATCAATGGGACATCGTTACTCTGTTCCCCACCCGGGCCTCACCTGGACATGATAACTTTGCTCTACAATTTGGCCTCAACTGGTCCTGATGACGCTGGTCCCCCCACCTAGGCCTCAATCTGGACCTGGTGACTGTGGTCCCCACCTCTTTCTCACCTGGACCTGGTGTCTCTCGTTCCCACATGAACCACACCTGGACCTGGTGATGGTGGTGTTCTTGAAGACGCACATTTACCTGGTGACTCCGGTCCCCACTAGGGCCTCACCTGGATCTGGTGACTCTGGCCTGAAGGTTGTCCTCACCTGGACCTGGTGAGTGGGGTTGCCACCCCATACCTGGTGACTCAGTTCCACACGTGGGCCTCTTGGACCTGTTAATCGGTCGTTAACTGGTCCTCTCCCAGACCCGGGGACTCTGGTCCCCAACTGGGCCTCATCTGGACCTGTGAATCTGGTCCCCATCTGGGCCTAAACCAGTCCTGGTGAATTTGTTCCCCATCTGAATCTGATTGCTGTGGACTCTTTCTTGGCCTCACCGGGAACTGGTGACTCTGATCCTATCTGCGCGTCACCCAGACCTGGTGACTCTGGTCCTCACCTGGGCATCATTGGTACCTGGTGACTCTGTTCCACACCAGAGCCTCACCTGCACATGATGACTCTGGAACCCCTCTGGGCCTCACCCTGACCTGGTGATTCTGGTCCCCATCTGGATGTCACCTGGACCAGGTGTATCTGGTACCCCTCTAGGCCACAACCAGATCTGCTGACTCTGGTTCTCAACTGGGCCTCACCTGGACCTAGTGAATATGCTCCATCTGGGCCTCATTTGGACCTGGTGACTCTGGTCACTTCCTGGGCATCATCGGGACATGGTTCCACTGCATGACATGCAGGTTGGCCTCACCTGGACCTGGTAACTCTGGTCCCTACCTGGGCATCATCGGGACATGGTTCCACACATGGCCTGCAGTTTGGCCTCACCTGGACCCGGTAACTCTAGTTGCTACCTGGGCATCATCGGGACATGGTTCCTCTGCATGGCCTGCAGGTTGGGCTCACCTGGACCTGGTGAGTGGCGTTGTCACCTTGGCCTCACCCATGCCTGGTGACACAGGTCCCCACGTGGGCCTCACTTGGACCTGGTGAATCTGGTCCTTACCTGGTCCTCACCCGAAACTCCTAAATCGGGTCACCACCTGGGAATCAACTGAACCTGGTTAATCTGCTCCCCATCTGGTCTTCATCTAATCCTGGTGACTAAGTCACCCCACCTGGACCTGATTGCTGTGGATTCCTTCTTGGCCTCACCTGGAACTGGTGACTCTGATCCTAAGCATGGCCTCACCTGACCTGGTGACTGTGGTTCCCATCAGGACTTCACCCGGACCTCATGTCTCTGGTCCCACCTGGGCTTCACCAGGACCTGGTGTCTCTCGTACCCACCTGGGTAGCATTAGGATATGGTTACACTGTTCACTAACAGTGACCCAGCCGGACCTATTAACTCTGGTCTTCACCTGGGCCACACCTGGACATGGTGACACTGGTTCCCACCTGGGTCTCACCTGGACATGGTGAGTCGGATCCCCACCTGGTCCTCATTTGTAACTGGTGATTCTCGTTCCCACATGGACATCATGTGGACCTGGTGGCTGCAGTGTTTCTAGCTTCTCATGTACCTCGTGACTCTGGTCCCCACCAAGGACTCACCGGGACCTGGTGTGTGGTTGCCACCTCCGCCTCACCTGGACCTGGTGATTCTGGTCTGCACATGAGACTAACCTGGATCTGGTGACGTGGTCCCCACCTGGGCTTCACCTGGATTTGGGGACTCCGGTCCCCACCTGGGCCTCACCTGGCCCTGTTGTCCATGGTCCTCACCTGGGCAAAATCGGAACCGGTTACTGTGTTCCACAACTGGACCTCACCTGGACCACATGACGCTGGTCCCCCTCTGGGTCTCACCGATCCCTAGTGACTGTGAAACCCACTTTGGCCTGACTTGGACCTCCTGACACTTGTTGCCACCTGCGCCTGACCTCGAACTGTTGACTCTGGTTATTTCAAGGTCCTCCCCTGTACCTGGTGATCCTGGTCCCACCAGGGCCTCATCTGGACATGGTGACACTTTTCAACACGGAGGACTCACCTGGACCTGCTTACTATGTTCCACTCCTGGGCCTCAAGTAGACCTGTTGACCATGGTCCCCAAGCCGGCCTCACATAGACCTGTTGCCTCTGATCCCCACCGAGGCCTCACGTGTACCTGGTAACTCTGGTCCTCACCTGGGCCTCAACCGGACATAGTGACTCTGGTCCACAACTGGGCTTCACGTGATCTGGTGACTCTGGTCCACACCTGGACCTCTCCTGGACCTGGTGACTCTCTTTCCAACATGGACCTCACCTGGATCTGGTGACTCTGGTCCTCAGTTTGGCCTCACCTGGACCTGGTGTCTCTCGTCCCCATTTTGACCTAACTCAGAACTGCTGAATCTTGCCCCACCTAGGCCGCACCCAGACCTGGTGACTCTTGTCCCCAGCTATGCCTCAATTCGACCTGATGAATCTGGTCCTCACGTGGGCCTCACATGGGCCTGTGACTCAGCTGGATAGAGTGGCTCTGGTTCCCACAAGGGGCTCACCTGATACTGCTGACTGGGGTGTGTTTCTATGCCTCACCAGGACCTAGTGATTCTGTTCCCCATCTGGTCCTGCATGGCCCTAGTGACTCTGGTCCTCACCCAGGCATCACTGGGATCTGGATACTCTATACCCCACATGAGCCTCACTTTGACCAGGGACCTCTGGTCCCATTCTGGGCATCAAACAAAATGGTTACTATGGTTCCCCCTCTGGGCCTCACCCTTACCTGGTGACTCTGGTCACCCCTTGGGGTTCACTTGGGCCTTGTATCTGGTCCTTAGCTGGTCCGCACCTGGATGTGGTGACTTGTCGCCACCTGGGCTTCACCTGGACTTGGTGAATCCTGTTGCTACCTGCACCTCACCTGGACCTTGTGACTGTGGCCACACATGGACCTCACCTGGATCTGGTGGCTCTGGTTCCCATATGGGGCTCTCCTGGACCTGGTTCCTGTGGTCTCCATCTGGCCTCCCCTGGAACACAATGACTCTGATCCATATCTGGACCTCTCCTGGACCTGTTGACTCTGGTCCTTACCTAGGCATCATTGGGACCTGGATACTCTCTTATATACCTGGGCCTCACCTGGACCTGGTGACTGTGGTCCCACTTGGGCCTCACCTGGACGAGGTGACTGGTTCCCACAGGGACCTCACCTGGACCTGGTGACTCAGGTCCTCATATGGGCATCATGGAACCTGGTTTCTCAGTTCCACATCGGGGCCTCACCTGGACCTAGTGATTCTCTTCCCCCTCTGGGCCTCTTCCTGACGTGCTGACTCTGGTTCCCACCTGGATATCACCAGAACCGGGTGACTCTGGTCCCCCTCTGGGACTCACCCGGAGCTTGGGACACTGGTCCTCAGCTGGGCCTCAACAGGACCTGGTGAATCTACTCCTCACTTAGACCTCGTCTGGACCTTGTGACTCTTTTCCTACCTGGCATCAATGGGACATGGTTACTGTGTTCCCCTCCTGGGCCTCACCTGGACATGATAACTTTGCTCCACACTTTGGCCTCAACTGGTCCTGATGACTCTGGTCCCCCCACCTAGGCCTCAAGCTGGACATGGTGACTGTGGTCCCCACCTCTTTCTCACTTGGACCTGGTGACTCTCGTTCCCAGATGAACCACACGTGGATCTGGTGACTGTTGTGTTCTTGTAGACTCACATTTACCTGGTGACTCCGGTCCCCACTAGTGACTCACCTGGATTTGGTGACTCTGGCCTGCAGGTTGGCCTCACCTGGACCTGGTGAGTGGGGTTGCCACCTGGGGCTCACCCTTACATGGTGACTATGGTCCCCATCTGGATGTCATCTTGACCAGGTGAATCTGGTACCCCTCCGGGCCTCAACTAGACCTGGTGACACTGGTCCTCAACTGGGCCTCACCGGGACCTAGTGAATATGCTCCCCACCTGCGCCTCATCTGGACCTGGTGACTCGGGTTCTACCTGGGCATCATCGGTTCATGGTTACTCTATTCCCCACTGGGACTGAACTGATCCTGGTAACTCTGGTCCTGACTTTTGGTTCTTCTGTACCAGGTGACTCTGGCTCCAACTGGGCCTCACCTGTATCTGTTGAATCTGATCCTAAGCATGGACTCACCTGACCTGATGTCTGTGGTGCCCATGGGACCTCACTTGGTCCTCATGTCTCTGGTCTCACCTGGGCCTCACCAGGACTTGGTGTCTCTCGTACCCACCTGGGTAGCATCAGGATATGGTTACACTGTTCACTAACAGTGACCCACCCGGACCTATTAACTCTGGTCTTCACCTGGGCCACACCTGTACATGGTGACACTGGTTCCCACCTGGGTCTCACCTGAACATGGTGAGTCGGATCCCCACAGGGTCCTCTCCTCTAACTGGTGATTCTCCTTCCCACATGGACATCATGTGGACCTGGTGGCTGCAGTGTTTCTACCTTCTCATGTACCTCGTGACTCTGGTCCCCACCAGGGCCTCACCGGGTCCTGGTGAGTGTGGTTGCCACCTGCACCTCACCTGGACCTGGAGATTCTGGTCTGCAACTGAGACTACCCTGGATCTGATGACTGGGGTCCCAACCTGGGCTTCACCTGGATTTGGGCACACCGATTCCCATCTGGGCCTCACCTGGCCCTGTTGACCATGGTCCTCAACTGGGCAAAATTGGGACCCGGTGACTGTGTTCCACACCTGGACCTCACCTGGACCAGTTTACTCTGGTCCCCCTCTGGGTCTCACCGTTCTCTAGTGACTCTGAACCCCAATTTGGCCTGATTTGGACCTGCTGACCCTGTTTGCCACCTGCGCCTGACCTCGCACTGTTGACTCTGGTTCTTTCAAGGGCCTCCCCTGTACCTGGTGATCCTGGTGCCCACCTGGGCCTCACCTGGACCTGGTGACTCTTGTCACCACCGGGGACTCACTTGGACCTGGTTACAGTGTTCCACACTGGGCCTCAAGTAGAACTCTTGACCATGGTCCCCAAGCCTGCTTCACATGGACCTGTTGCCTCTGATACCTACCGGCGCCTCACGTGTACCTGGTAACTCTGGTCCTCACCTGGGCCTCATCTGGACCTAGTGACTCTGGTACCCATCTGGGCTTCACCTGGATCTGGTGACTCAGGTCCCCACCTGGACCTCTCCTGGACCTGGTGACTCTCTTTCCAACATGGACCTCACCTGGATCTGGTGACTCTGGTCCTCAGTTTGGCCTCACCTGGACCTGGTGTCTCTCGTCCCCACTTTGACCTAACTCAGAACTGCTGAATCTTGCCCCACCTAAGCCGCACCCAGACCTGGTGACTCTTGTCCCCAGCTATGCCTCAATTCGACCTGATGAATCTGGTCCTCACGTGGGCCTCACATGGACCTGGGACTCAGCTGGATAGAGTGGCTCTGGTTCCCACAAGGGGCTCACCTGATACTGCTGAATGTGGTCTTATTCTATGTCTCACCAGGACCTAGTGATTCTGTTCCCCATCTGGTCCTGCATGGCCCTAGGTACTCTGGTCCTCACCTAGGCATCATTGGGTCCTGGATACTCTATTACACACCTGGACCTCACTTTGACCAGTGACCTCTTGTCCCATTCTGGGCCACAAACTAAACTGGTTACTCTGGTTACACTTTGGGCCTCACCCTTCCTGGTGACTCTAGGCACCCCTTGGGCTTCACTTGGCCCTGGTGAATCTAGTCCTTAGCTGGTCCACACCTGGATCTGGTGACTGGTCGCCACCTGCGCCTCACCTGGGCTTGGTGAATCCTGTTGCCATCTGCACCTCCCCTGTACCTTGTGACAGTGGTCCCACCTGGACCTCACCTGGATCTGGTGGCTCTGGTTCCCATATGGGGCTCTCCTGGACCTGGTTCCTGTGGTCTCCATCTGGCCTCACCTGGAACACAATGACTCTGATCCATATTTGGGCCTCTCCTGGACCTGTTTACTCTGTCCTCACCTTGGCATTATTGGGACCTGGATACACTCTTATATACCTGGGCCTCAGCTGGACCTGGTGACTGTGGTCCCACCTGGCCTCAGCTGGACGAGGTGACTGGTTCCCACAGGGACCTCACCTGGACCTGGTGACTCAGGTCCTCATATGGGCATCATGGTTCCTGCTTTCTCAGGTCCACATTGGGGCCTCACCTGGACCTAGTGATTCTCGTCCCCCTCTGGGCCTCACCCTGACGTGGTGACTCTGGTCCCCACATGGATATCACCAGTACTGGGTGACTCTGGTTCCCCTCTGGGACTCACCCAAAGCTGGGGACACTGGTCCTCAACTGGGCCTCAACAGGACCTGATGAATCTACTCCTCACTTAGACCTCGTCTGGACCTGTGACTCTTTTCCCACCTGACATCAATGGGACATGGTTACTCTGTTCCCCAACTGGGCCTCACCTGGATATGATAACTTTGCTCCACACTTTGGCCTCAAGTGGTTCTGATGAATCTGGTCCCCACACCTAGGCCTCAATCTGGACCTGGTAACTGTGGTCCCCACCTGGGTCTCTCCTGGACCTGGTGACTCTTGTTCCTACATGAAACACACCTGGACCTGGTGACTGTGGTGTTCTTGTAGACTCACATTTACCTAGTGACTCTGGTCCCCACTGGGCCTCACGTGGATCTGGTGACTCTGGCCTGCAGGATGGCCTCACCTGGACCTGGTGAGTGGGGATGCCACCTAGGACACACCCATACCTGGTGACTCAGGTCCCCACGTGTGCCTCTTGGACCTGGAGAATCTGGTCCTTACCTGGTCCTCTACTAGACCCGGGGACTCCGGTCACCACCTGGACCTCACCTGGACCTGGTGAGTGAATCTGGTCTCCATCTGGGCCTCACCCATTCCTGGTGACTTTGTTCCCCACCTGGACCTGATTGCTGTGGACTCTTTCTTGGCCTTACCTGGAACTGGTGGCTCTGATCCTATCTGAGCGTCACCGAGACCTGGTGACTCTGGTCCTCACCTGGGCATCATTGGTACCTGGTGACGCTGTTCCACACCTGAGCCTCACCAGGACATGATGACTCTGGAACCTCTCTGGGCCTCACCCTGACATGGTGACTCTTGTCCCCATCTGGATGTCAACTGGACCAGGTGATTCTTGTACCACTCTAATACTCAACCAGATCTGGTGACTCTGGTCGTCAACTGGGCCTCACCTGGACCTAGTTAATATGCTCCAACTGGGCCTCATTTGGACCTGGTGACTCTGGTCCCTTCCTGGGCATCATCGGGACATGGTTCAGCTGCATGGCCTTCAGGTTGGCCTCACCTGGACCTGGTAACTCTGGTCCCTACCTGGGCATCATCAGGATATTGTTACTCTACATGGCCTGCAGGTTGGCCTCACATGGAGCTGGTGAGTGGTGTTGGCACCTGGGCCTCACACATACATGGTGACACAGCTCCCCCGTGGGCCCAGTTTGACCTGGTGATTCTCGTCCTTACCTGGTCCTCACCCGTACCTGGTAACCCTGGTCACCATCTGGGAATCACCTGGACCTGGTGAATCTGGGCCCCATCTGGTCGTCACCCAGTCCTGGTGACTTTGTTCCCCTCTGGACCTGATTGCTGTGGACTCCTTCTTGGCCTCAACTGGAAGTGGTGACTCTGATCCTACCTGGGCCTCACCCAGATCTGGTGACTCTGGTAATCACCTGTGGACCATTATGACCTGGATACTCTGTTAAACACCTGAGCCTCACCTGGACATGATGACTTTGGATCCCCTCGGGGCCTCACCCTGACATGTGACTCTGGTCCCCATCTGGATGTCACCTGGACCAGGTGATTCTGGAACCCCTCTAGGCCTCAACCAAATCTGGTGACTCTTGTCCTCAACTGGGCCTCACCTGGACCTAGGGAATATGCTCCATCTGGGACTCATTTGGATCTGGTGACTCTGGTCACTCACTGGGCATCATCGGGAAATGGTTCCACTGCATGGCCTGCTGGTTTGCCTCACCTGGACCTGGTAACACTGGTCCCTACCTGGGCATCATCGGGTCATCTTGACCTGGTGAGTGGGGTTCCCTCCTGGATCTTACCCATGCCTGGCGACACAGGTCCCCACGTGGGCCTCACTTGGACCTGGTGAATGTGGTCCTTACCTAGTCCTCACCCGGAAGTGGTAAACCTGGTCACCAACTGGGTATCACCTAGTCCTGGTGACTTTCTTCCCCACCTGGACCTGATTGCTGTGGACACCTTCTTGGCCTCACCTGGAAGTGGTAACTCTGATCCTAACTGGGCCTCCCCCAGATCTGGTGATTCTGGTCCTCACCTGTGGACCATTATGATCTGGATACTCTGTTCCACACCTGAGCCTCACCTGGACTGTTGACTCTGGATCCCCTCTGGGCACACCCTGACATGGTTACTCTGGTCCCCACCTGGATGTCACCTAGACCAGGTGAGTCTGGTACCCCTCTGGGCCTCAACCAGATCTGGTGACTCTGGTCCTCAACTGGGCCTCAATGGACCTAGTGAATATGCTCCATCTGGGCCTCATTTGGACCTGGTGACTCTGGTCCCTACGTGGGCTACATCGGAACATGGTTCCACATAATGGTCTGCAGGTTGGCCTCTTCTTGACCTGGTAACTCTTGTCCCTATCTGGGCATCATCGGAACACGGTTCCTCTGCATGGCCTGCAGGTTGGCGTCACCTGGACCTCGTAACTCTGGTCCCTACCTGGGCATCATCGGGACACGGTTCCTCTGCATGGCCTGCAGGTTGGCCTCACCTAGACCTGGTGAGTGGGCTTGCCACCTGGGCCTCACCCATACCTGGTGACACAGGTCTCACGTGGGCCTCACTTGGACCTGGTGAATCTGGTCCTTACCTGGTCCTCACCCGGAACTGGTAACCCTTGTCACCACCTGGGAATCACCTGGACCTGGTGAATCTGGTCCCCATCTGGGCCTCACCCAGTCCTGGTGACTTTGATCCCCACCTGGACCTGATTGCTGTGGACTCCTTCTTGGCCTCAAGTGGAACTTGTGACTCTGCTCCTAACTGGGCCTCACCCAGATCTGGTGACACTGGTCCTCACCTGTGGACCATTATGACCTGGATACTCTGTTCCACACCTGAACCTCACCTGGACATGATGATTCTGGATGCCCTCTGGGCCTCACCCTGACATGGTGACTCTGGTCCCCATCTGGACGTCCCCTAGACCAGGTGAATCTGGTACACCTCTAGGCGTCAACTAGACCTGGTGACTCTGGTCCTCATCTGGGCCTCACCTGGACCTACTTAATATTCTCCCCACCTGCGCCTCGATGGACCTGGTGACTCTGATTCTACCTGGGCATCATTGGGACATGGTTACTGTATTACCCACTGGGACTGCCCTGATCCTGGTAACTCTGGTCCTGACTTTGGCCTCTTCTGTACCAGGTGACTCTGGCTCCACCTGGGCCTCACCTGTACCTGGTGACTCTGATCCTAAGCATGGCCTCACCTGACCTGGTGACTGTGGTTCCCATCGGGACCTCACCTGGACCTCATGTCTCCGGTTACACCTGGGCCTCACCAGGACCTGGTGTCTCTGGTACCCACCTGGGTAGCATCAGGATATGGTTACACTGTTCACTAACACTCATCCAGCAGGACCTAATAACTCTGGTCTTCACCTGGGGCACACCAGGACATGGTGACACTGGTTCCCACCTAGGTCTCACCTGGACATGGTGAGTCGGATCCCCACCTGTTCCTCACCTGTAACTGGTGATTTTCGTTCCCACATGGACATCATGTGGACCAGGTGGCTGCAGTGTTTCTAGATTCTCATGTACCTCGTTACTCTTGTCACCACCAGGGACTCACCTGGACCTGGTTACTGTGTTCCACACATGGGCGTCAAGTACACTTGTTGACCATGGTCCCCAAGCCGGCCTCACATGGACCTGTTGCGTCTGATCCCCACCGTGGCCTCACGTGTACCTGGTAACTCTGGTCCTCACCTGGGCCTCATCTGGACCTAGTGACTCTGGTCCCCACCTGGGCTTCACTTGGATCTGGTGACTCTCGTCCCCACCGGGACTTCACCTGGATCTGGTGACTCTGGACCCACCTGGACCTCTCCTGGACCTGGTGACTCTCGTTCCAACATGGACCTCACCTGGATCTGGTGACTCTGGACCTCTTTTTGGCCTCACATGGACCTGGTGTCTCTCGTCCCCACTTGGATCTAACTCAGAACTGCTGAATCTTGCCCCACCTAGGCTGCACCCAGACCTGGTGACTCTTGTCCCCACTATGCCTCAATTCGACCTGATGAATCTGGTCCTCACGTGGGCCTCACATGGACCTGGGACTCAGCTGGATAGAGTGGCTCTGGTTTCCACAAGGGGGTCACCTGATACTGCTGACTGTGGTCTTATTCTATGCCTCACCAGGACCAAGTGATTCTGTTACCCATTTGGGCCTGCATGGCCCTAGTGACTCTTGTCCTCACCCAGGCATCATTGGGACCTGGATACTCTACTCCACACCTGGGCCTCACTTTGACCAGGGACCTCTGGTCCCATTCTGGGCCTCAAACTAAACTGGTTAGTCTGGTTCCCCCTCTGGGCCTCACCCTTACCTGGTGACACTGGTCACCCCTTGGGCTTCACTTGCGGCTGGTGAATCTGGTTCTTAGCTGGTCCGCACCTGTATCTGGTGACAGGTCACCACGTGGGCCTCATTTGAACCTGGTGAATCTGGTCCTTACCTGGTCCTCACCCGGACCTGGTACCCCTGGTCACCACCTGGGAATCACCTGGACCTGGTGAATCTGGTCCCCATCTGGGCCTCACCCAGTCCTGTTGACTTTCTTCCCCACCTGGACCTGATTGCTGTGGACTCCTTCTTGGCCTCACCTGGAACTGGTGACTATGATCCTAACTGGGCCTCACCCAGATCTGGTGACTCTGGTCCTCACCTGTGGACCATTATGACCTGGATACTCTGTTCCACACCTGAGCCTCACCTGGACATGCTGCCTCTGGATCCCCTCTGGGACTCAGCCTGACATGGTGACTCTGGTCCCCATCTGGATGTCACCTAGACCAGGTGAATCTGGTACCCCTCTAGGGCTCAAATAGACCTGGTGACACTGGTCCTCAACTGGGTGTCACCGAGACCTAGTGAATATGCTCCCCACCTGCGCCTCATCTGGACCTGGTGACGCTGGGTCTACCTGGGCATCATCGGGACATGGTTACTCTGTTTCCCACTGGGACTGACCTGATCCTGGTAACTCTGGTCCTTACTTTGGCTTCTTCTGTACCAGGTGACTCTGGCTCCACCTGGGCCTCACCTGTAACTGGTGACTCTGATCCAAAGCATGGCCTCTCCTGACATGGTGACTGTGGTTCCCATCGGGACCTCACCTGGACCTCATGTCTCTGGTCCCACCTGGGCCTCACCAGGACCTGGTGTCTCTGGTACACACCTGGGTAGCATCAGGATATGGTTACACTGTTCACTAACAGTGACCCAGCCGGACCTATTAACTCTGGTCTTCACCTGGGCCACACCTGGACATGGTGACACTCGTTCCCACCTGGGTCTCACCTGGAAATGGTGAGTCAGATACCCACCTGGTCCTAACCTATAACTGTTTATTCTCGTTCCCACATGGACATCATGTGGACCTGGTGGCTGCGGTGTTTCTAGTTTGTCATGTACCTCGTGACACTGGTCCCCACCAGGGCCTCATCGGGACCTGGTGAGTGTGGTTGCCACCTGCACCTCACCTGGACCTGGTGATTCTGGTCTGCACCTGAGACTACCCAGGATCTGGTGACTGTGGTCCCCACCTGGGCTTCACCTGGATTTGGGGACTCTCGTCCCCATGTGAGGCTCACCAGGCCCTGTTGACCATGGTCTTCAACTGGGCAAAATTGGGACGCGGTGACTGTGTTCCACAACTGGACCTCACCTGGACCACGTGACTCTGGTGCCCCTCTGGGTCTCACCATTCCCTAGTGACTGTGAACCCCACTTTCCCCTGACTTAGACCTGCTGTCCCTGGTTGAAACCTGCGCCTGAACTCGAACTGTTGACTCTGGTTCTTTCAAGGGCCTCCCCTGTACCTGGTGATCCTGGTCCGAACCTGGGCCTCACCTGGACGTGGTGACTCTTGTCACCATGGGGACTCACCTGGACCTGCTTACTGTGTTCCACACCTGGGCCTCAAGTACACCTGTTGACCATGGTCCCCAAGCCGGCATCACATGGACCTGTTGCCTCTGATCCCCACCGGGGCCTCATGTGTACCTGGTAACTCTGGTCTTCACCTGGGCCTCATCTGGACCTAGAGACTCTGGTCCCCACCTGGGCTTCACCTGGATCTGGAGACTCTGGTCCCCATCTGGACTTCACCTGGATCTGGTGACTCTGATCCCAATCTGGACCTCTCCTGGACTTGGTGTCTCTCTTTCCCACTTTGACCTAACTCAGAACTGCTGAATCTTGCCCCACCTATTACGCACCCAGACCTGGTGACTCTTGTCCCTAGCTATTCCTCAATTCGACCTGATGAATCTGGTCCTCACGTGGACCTCACATTTACCTGGGACTCAGCTGGAAAGAGTGGCTCTGGTTCCCACTAGGGGCTCACCTGATACTGCTGAATGTGGTCTTATTCTATGCCTCACCAGAACCTAGTGATTCTGTTCCCCATCTGGGCCTGCATGGCCTTAGTGACTCTGGTCCTCACTCAGGCATCATTGGGACCTGGATACTCTATTCCACACCTGGGCCTCACCCTTACCTGGTGACTCTAGTCACCCCTTGGGCCTCCCCTGGTCCTGGTGACTCTGGCCTGTCGGTTGACCTCACCTGGACTTGATTAGTTGATGCCACCTGGGCCTCACCCTTACCTGGTGACTCAGGTCCCCACATGGGCCTCTTGGACCTGGTGAATCTGGCCCTTACCTGGACTTCTCCCAGACCCGGGGAATCTGGTCACAACATGGGCCTCACCTGGACCTGGTGAATCTGGGTCCATCTGGGCCTAACCCAGTCCTGGTGACTATGTTCCCCAACTGGACCTGATTGCTCTGGACTCTTTCTTGCCCTCACCTTGAACTGGTGACTCTGATCCTATCTGGTGACTCTGATCCTATCTGGGCATTACCCAGACCTGGTGACTCTGGTCCTCATGTGGGCATCTTGGTACCTGGTGACTCAGTTCCACACCTGAGCCTAACCTGGACATGATGACTCTGGAACCTCTCTGGGCCTCACCCTGTCCTGGTGACTCTGGTCCCCATCTGGATGTCACCTGGAGCAGGCGATTTTGGTACCCCTCTGAGCTCAACCAGATCTGGTGACTCTGGTCCTCAACTGGGCCTCACCTGGACCTAGTGAATATGCTCCATCTGGGCCTCATTTGTACCTGGTGACTCTGGTCCCTCCCTCGGCATCATCGGTACATGGTTCCACTGCATGGCCTGCAGGTTGGCATCACCTGGACCTGGTAACTCTGGTTCCTACATGGGCATCATCGGGACACGGTTCCTCTGCATGGCGCGAAAGATGGCCTCTCCTGGACCTGGTGAGTGTGGTTGCCACCTGTGCCTCACCCGTACCTGGGGACACAGGCCCCTCGTCGGCCTCTTGGACCTGGTGAATCTGGTCTATGGGAGACCTGGTCGTCTCCCATACCCGGGGTCTCTGGTCACCCCCTGGGCCTCACCTGGACCTGGTCAATGTGGTCCCCATCTGGGCATCACCCAGTCCTGGTGACTTTGTTCCCCACCTGGATGATTGCTGTGCACTATTTCTTGGCCTCACCTTGAACTGGTGACTCTGATCCTATCTGGCGACTCTGATCCTATCTGGGCATTACCCAGACCTGGTGACTCTGGTCCTCACCTGGGCATCTTTGGTACCTGGTGACTCTGTTCCACACCTGAGCCTCACCTGGACATGTTGACTCTGGAACCTCTCTGGGCCTCATCCTGACCTGGTGACTCTGGTCCCCATCTGGATGTCACCTTGACCAGGTGATTCTGGTACCCCTCTAGGCCTCAACCAGGTCTTGTGACTCTGGTACTCCACTGCACCACACCTGGACCTAGTAAATATGCTCCATCTGGGTCTCATTGGACCTGGTGATTCTGATCCCAACCTCGGCATCATCGGGACATGGTTTCACTGCATGGTTTGCAGGTTGGCCTCACCTGGACCTGTTAAATCTCGTCCCTACCTGGGCATCATCGGGACATGGTTCCTCTGCATGGCCTGCAGGTTCGCCTCACCTAGACCTGGTGAGTGGGGTTGCCACTTGGGACTCGCCCATGCCTGGTGACACAGGTCCCCACGTGGGCCTCACTTGGACCTGTTGAATCTGGACCTTACCTGGTCCTCACCCGGAACTGTTAACTCAGGTCACCACCTGGGAATCACCTGGACCTGGTGAATCTGGTCCCCATCTGGGGTCATCCATTCCTGGTGATTTTGTTCCCCAACTGGACCTGATTGATGTGGACTCCTTCTTGGCCTCACCTGGAACTGGTGACTCTGATACTAACTGGGCCTCACCCTGATCTAGTGACTCTGGTCCTCACCTGTGGACCATTATGAACTGGATACTCTGTTCCACACGTGAGCCTCACCTGGACATGATGACTCTGGATCCCCTCTGGGCCTCAGCCTGACATGGTGACTCTGGTCCCCATCTGGATTTCACCTAGACCAGGTAAATCTGGTACCCCTCTAGGCCTCAACTTGACCTGGTGACTCTGGGCCCCAAGTGGGCCTCACCGGGACCTAGTGAACATGCTCCCCACCAGCGCCGCATCTGGGCATGGTGACTCTGGTTTTACCTGGGCATCCTCGGGAAATGGTTACTGTATTCCCCACTGGGACTGACCTGATCATGGCAACTCTGGTCCTGACTTTGGCCTCTTCTGTACCAGGTGACTCTGGCTCTACCTGGGCCTCACCTGTAACTGGTGACTCTGATCCA
The DNA here is from genome assembly GCF_011100685.1 of Canis lupus familiaris. Lineage (NCBI taxonomy): Eukaryota > Metazoa > Chordata > Mammalia > Carnivora > Canidae > Canis > Canis lupus. The sequence goes on along the minus strand of NW_023330517.1, from coordinate 203,768 downwards.
AAGCATGGCCTCACCTGACCTGGTGACTGTGGTTCCCATCGGGACCTGACCTGGTCCTCATGTCTCTGGTCTCACCTGGGCCTCACCAGGACTTGGTGTCTCTCGTACCCACCTGGGTAGCATCAGGATATGGTTACACTGTTCACTAACAGTGACCCAGCTGGACCTATTATCTCTGGTCTTCACCTCGTCACACCTGGACATGGTGACACTGGTTCCCACCTGGGTCTCACCTGGACATGGTGAGTCGGATCCCCACAGGGTCCTCACATCTAAGTGGTGATTCTCGTTCCCACATGGACATCATGTGGACCTGGTGGCTGCAGTGTTTCTAGCTTCTCATGTACCTCGTGACTCTGGTCCCCACCAGGGCCTCACCGGGACCTGGTGAGTGTGGTTGCCACCTGCACCTCACGTGGACCTGGTCATTCTGGTCTGCACCTGAGACTACCCTGGATCTGGTGACTATGGTCCCCACCTGGGCTTCACCTGCTTTGGGGACTCCGGTCTCCATCTGAGCCTCACCTGGCCCTCTTGACCATGGTCCTCAACTGGGCAAAATTGGGACCCGGTGACTGTGTTCAACAACTGGACCTCACCTGGACCAGGTGATTCTGGTCTCCCTCTGGGTCTCACAGCGCCCTAGTGACCGTAATCCCAACTTTGCCCTGACTTGGACCTGCTGACCCTGGTTACCACCTGCGCCTCACCTCGAACTGTTGACTCTGGTAATTTCAAGGGCCTACACTGTACCTTGTGATCCTGGTCCCCACCTGGGACTCACCTGGACATGGTGACACATGTCACAACCGCGTACTCACCTGGAGTTGCTTACTGTGTTCCACATCTGGGCCTCAAGTAGACTTGTTGACCATGGTCCCCAAGCCGGCCTCACATGGACCTGTTGCCTCTGATCCCCACCGGGGCCTCACGTGTACCTGGTAACTCTGGTCCTCACCTGGGCCTCATCTGGACCTATTGACTCTGGTCCCCACCTGGGCTTCACCTGGATCTGGTGACTCTGGTCCCCTCCTGTACTTCACCTGGATCTGGTGACTCTGGTCCCCACCTGGAACTCTCCTGGACCTGGTGACTCTCTTTCCAACATGGACCTCACCTGGATCTGGTGACTCTGGTCCTCAGTTTGGCCTCACCTGGACCTGGTTTCTCTCGTCCCCACTTTGACCTAACTCAGAACTGCTGAATCTTGCCCCACCTAGGCCGCACCCAGACCTGGTGACTCTTGTCCCCAGCTATGCCTCAATTTGCCCTAATGAATCTGGTCCTCACGTGGGCCTCACCTGAACCTAGTGAATATGCTCCATCTGGGCCTCATTTGGACCTGGTGACTCTGGTCACTCACTGGGCATCATCTGGAAATGGTTCCACTGCATGGCCTGCTGGTTTGCCTCACCTGGACCTGGTAACTCTGGTCCCTACCTGGGCATCATCGGGACATGGTTCCTCAGCATGGCCTGCAGGTAGGCCTCATCTTGACCTGGTGAGTGGAGTTCCCACCTGGGTCTTACCCATGCCTGTTGACACAGGTCCCCACGTGGGCCTCACTTGGACCTGGTGAATTTGGTCCTTACCTAGTCCTCACCCGGAACTGGTAAATGTGGTCATCACCTGGGCATCACCTAGACCTGGTGACTTTGTTCCCCACCTGGACCTGATTGCTGTGGACACCTTCTTGGCCTCACCTGGAAGTGGTAACTCTGATCGTATTGGGCCTTTCCCAGATCTGGTGACTCTGGTCCTCACCTGTGGACAATTATGACCTGGATACTCTGTTCCACACCTGAGCCTCACCTGGACATGATGACTCTGGATCCACTCTGGGCCTCACCCTGACATGGTTACTCTGGTCCCCATCTGGATGTCACCTAGACCAGGTGAATCAGGTACCCCTCTGGGCCTCAACCAGATCTGGGGCCTCTGGTCGTCAACTGGGCCTCACCTGGACCTAGTGAATATGCTCCATCTGTGCCTCATTTGGACCTGGTGACTCTGGTCCCTACGTGGGCAACATCGGGACATGGTTCCACATAATGGTCTGCAGGTTGGCCTCTTCTTGACCTGGTAACTCTGGTCCCTACCTGGGCATCATCGGGACACGGTTCCTCTGCATGGCCTGCAGATAGGCCTCACCTGGACCTGGAGAGTGGGCTTGCCATCTGGGCCTCACCCATACCTGGTGACACAGGTCTCACGTGGGCCTTACTTGGACCTGGTGAACTTGGTCCTAACCTGGTCCTCACCCGGAACAGGTAACCCTTGTCACCACCTGGGAATCACCTGGACCTGGTGAATCTGGTCCCCATCTGGGCCTCACCCAGTCCTGGTGACTTTGTTCCCCACCTGGAGCTGATTGCTTTGCAATCTTTCTTGGCCTCACCTGGAACTGGTGACTCTTATCCTCTCTGCGCGTGACTCAGGCCTGGTGAATCTGGTCCTCACCTGGTTATCATTGGTACCTGGTGACTCTGTTCCACACCTGAGCCACACCTGGACATGATGACTCTGAAACCTCTCTGGGCCTCACCCTGACCTGGTGACTCTGGTCCCCATCTGGATGTCACCTGGACCAGGTGATTCTGGTACCCCTCTAGGCCTCAACCAGATCTGGTGTCTCTGGTCCTCAACTGGGACTCGGCTGGACTTAGTGAATATGCTCCATCTTGGCCTCATTTGGACCTGGTTACTCTGGTCCCTACCTGGGCATCATGGGGACCTGGTTCCACTGCATGGCCTGCAGGTTGTCCTCACCTGGACCTGGTAACTCTGGTCCCTACCTTGGCATTATCGGGACCCGGTTACTTTGCATGGCCTGCAGGTAGGCCTCACCTGGACCTGGTGAGTGGGGTTGCCACTTGGGCCTCACGCATACCTGGTGACACAGGCCCCTACGTGGGCCTGACTTGGACCTGGTGTATCTGGTAATTCTGGTCACCACCTGGGAATCACCTGGACCTGGTGAATCTGGTATCTCTGGTCACCACCTGGGAATCACTTGGACCTGGTGAATCTGTGTCCCCATCTGGGCCTCACCCAGTCCTCGTGACTTTTTTCCCCACCTGGACCTGATTGCTGTGGACTCCTTCTTAGCCTCACCTGGAACTGTTGACTCTGATCCTAACTGGGCCTCACCCAGATCTGTTGACTCTGGTCCTCACCTGTGGACCATTATGACCTGGATACTTTGTTCCACACCTGAGACTCACCTGGACATGATGACTCTGGATCCCCTCTGGGCCTCTCCCTGACATGGTGACTCTGGTCCCCATCTGGAAGGCACCTAGTCCAGGTGAATCTGGTACCCCTCTATGCCTCAACTAGACCTGGTGACTCTGGTCCTCTACTAGGCCTCAACGGGACGTAGTGAATATGCTCCCCACCTTTGCCTCATCTGGACCTGGTGACTCTGGCTCCACCTGGGCCTCACCTGTAACTGGTGACTCAAATCCTAAGCATGGCCTCACCTGACCTGGTGACTGTGGTTCCCATAGGGACCTCACCTGGACCTCATGTCTCCGGTTACACCTGGGCCTCACCAGGACCTGGTGTCTCTGGTACCCATCTGGGTAGCATCAGGATATGGTTACACTGTTCACTAACACTCATCCAGCCGGACCTAATAACTCTGGTCTTCACCTGGGGCACACGAAGACATGGTGACACTGGTTCCCACCTGGGTCTCACCTGGACATGGTGACTCGGATCCCCACCTGCTCCTCACCTGTAACTTGTAATTCTCGTTCCCACATGGACATCATGTGGACCTGGTGGCTGCAGTGTTACTAGCTTCTCATGTACCTCGTGACTCTGGTCCCCACCGGGGCCTCACCGGGACTTGGTGAGTGTGGTTGCCACCTGCACGTCACCAGGACCTGGTGATTCTGGTCTCCACCTGAGACTACCCTAGATCTGGTGACTGTGGTCCCCACCTGGGCTTCACCTGATTTTGGGGACTCCGGTCCCCATCTGGGCCTCACCTGGCCCTGTTGACCATGGTCATCAACTGTGCAGAATTGGGACCCGGTGACTGTATTGCACAACTGGATCTCACCTGGACAAGGTGACTCTGGTCCCCCTCTGGGTCTCACTTTGCCCTAGTGACTGTCAACCCCACTTTGGCATGACTTGGACCTGCTGACCCTGGTTGCCACCTGCGCCTGACCTCAAACTGTTGACTCTGGTTCTCTCAAGGGCCTCCCCTGTACCTGGTGATCCTGGTCCCCAATTGGTCCTCAACTGGACGTGGTGACTCTTCTCACCACCGGGGACTCACCTGGACATGATTACTTTGTTCCACACCTGGGCCTCACGTAGACCTGTTGACGATGGTCCCCAAGCCGGCCTCACGTGGACCTTTTGGCTCTGAAACCCCACCGGGCCTCACGTGTATCTGGTAACTTTGATCCTCACCTGGGCCTCATCTGGACCTAGTGACTCTGGTCCCCACCTGGGCTTCACCTGGATCTGGTGACTCTGGTCCCCACCTGGACTTCACCTGGATCTGGTGATTCTGGTCTTCCACTGGACCTCACCTGGACCTAGTGAATATGCTCCATCTGGGCCTCATTGGACCTGGTGATTCTGGTCCCTACCTGGGCATTATCGGGACATGGTTCCACTGCATGGCCTGCAGTTTGGCCTCACGTGTACCTGGTAACTCTAGTCCCTACCTGGGCATCATCGGGAGATGGTTCCTCTGCATTGGCCTGCAGGTTGGCCTCACCTGGACCTGGTGAGTGGGGTTGTCACCTGGGTCTCACACATGCCTGGTGACACAGGTCCCCACGTGGGCCTCACTTGGACTTGGTGAATCTGGTCCTTACCTGGTCCTCACCCGGAACTCGTAACTCTGGTAACCACCTGGGAATCACATGGACCTGGAGAATCTGGTCCCCATCCGGGCCTCATCCAGTCCTGGTGACTTTGTTCCCCACCTGGACCTGATTGCTGTGGACTCCTTCTTGGCCTCACCTGGAATTGGTGACTCTGATCCTAACTGTGCCTCACCCAGATCTGGTGACTCTGTTCCTTCCTGTGGACCATTATGACCTGGATACTCTGTTCCACACCTGAGCCTCACCTGGACATGATGACTCTAGATCCCCTCTGGGCCTCAGCCTGACATGATGACTCTGGTCCCCATCTGGATGTCACCTAAACCAGGTGAATCTGGTACCCCTCTAGGCCTCAACTTGACCTGGTAAATCTGGTCCTCACTTGGACTCACTGGGACCTAGTGAGCATGCTCCCCACCTGCGACTCATCTGGACGTGTTGACTCTGGTTCTACCTGGGCATCATCGAGACATGGTGACTCTATTCCCCACTGGGACTGACCTGATCCTGGTAACTCTGGTCCTGACTTTGGCCTCTTCTTTACCAGGTGACTCTGGCTCCACCTGGGCCTCACCTGTAACTGGTGACTCTGATCCTAAGCATGGCCTCACCTGACCTGGAGACTGTGGTTCCCATCGGGACCTCAGCTGGACCTCGTGTCTCTGGTCCCACCTGGGCCACACCAGGACCCGGTGTCTCTGGTACCCACCTGGGTAGCATCAGGATATGGTTGCACTGTTCACTAATAGCGACCCAGCCAGACCTATTAACTCTGGTCTTCACCTGGGCCACACCTGGACATGGTGACACTGGTTCCAACCTTGGTATCACCTGGACATGGTGAGTCGGATCCCCACCTGGTCCTCACCTGTAACTGGTGATTCTCATTCCAGCATGGACATCACGTGGACCTGGTGGCTGCAGTGTTTCTAGCTTCACATGTACCTCGTGACTCTGGTCCCCACCAGGGCCTCACCGGGACTTGGTGAGTGTGGTTACCACCTGCACCTCACCTGGACCTGGTGATTCTGGTCTGCACCTGAGACTACCCTGGATCTGGTGACTGTGGTCCCCACCTGGGCTTCACCTGGATCTGGTGACTCTGGTCCCCACCTGTGCTTCACCTGGATTTGGGGACTCTGGTCCCCAACTGGGTCTCACCCGGAGCTGGGGACACCGGTCCTAAACAGGGCCTCAACAGGACTAATTGAATCTACTGCTCACTTTGGCCTCGTCTGGACCTTGTGACACTTTTCCCACCTGGCATCAATGGGACATGGATATTCTGTTCACCACCTGGGCCTCACCTGGACATGGTAACTTTTCTCCACACTTTGGCCTCAACTGGTGCTGATGACTCTGGTCCTCCGACCTAGGTCTCAATCTGGACCTGGTGACTGTGGTCCCCACCTGGGTCTCACCTGGACCTTGTGACTCTCGTTCCCACATGAACAACACCTGGACCTGGTGACTGTGGTGTTCTTGTAGACTCACATTTACCTGGTGACTCCGGTCCCCACTAGGGCCTCAACTGGATCTAGTGACTCTACCAAAATTTGGCCTCACCTGGACCTGGTGAGTGGGGTTGCCACCTGGGCCTCACCCATACTTGGTGACTCAGGTCCCCGCGTGGGCCTCTTGGACCTGGTGAATCTGGTCCTTAACTGGTTCTCTCCCAAACCTGGGGACTCTGGTCACCACCTGGGCCTCACGTGGACCTGGTGTATCAGGCCCCATCTGGGCCTCACCCAGTCCTGGTGACTTTGTTCCCCACCTGGACCTGATTGCTGTGGACTCCTTCTTGGCCTCACCTGGAACTGGAGACTCTGATCCTAACTGGGTCTCACCCAGATCTGGTGACACTGGTCCTCACCTGTGGACCATTATGACCTGGATACTCTGTTCCACACCTGAGCCTCACCTGGACATGATGACTCTGGATACCCTAGGGGCCTCACCCTGACATGGTGACTCTGGTCCCCATCTGGATGTCACCTAGACCAGGTGAATCTGTTACTCCTCAAGGGCTCAAATAGACCTGGTGACTCTGGTCCTCAACTGGGCCTCACCGAGACCTAGTGAATATGCTCCCCACCTGCGCCTCATCTGGACCTGGTGACGCTGGGTCTACCTGGGCATCATCGGAACATGGTTACTCTGTTCCCCACTGGGACTGACCTGATCCTGGTAACTCTGGTCCTGAATTTGGCCTCATCTGTACCAGGTGACTCTGGCTCCACCTGGGCCTCACATGTAACCTGTGACTCTGATCTAAGCATGGCCTCCCCTGACCTGGTGACTGTGGTTCCCATCGGGACCTCACGTGGACCTCATGTCTCTGGTTGCACCTGGGGCTCACCAGGACCTGGTGTCTCTGGTATCCACCTGGGTAGCATCAGGGTATGGTTACACTGTTCACTATCAGTGACCCAGCCGGACCTATCAACTCTGGTCTTCACCTGGGCCACACCTGGACATGGTTACACTGGTTCCCACCTGGGTCTCATCTGGACATGGTGAGTCGGATCCCCACCTGGTCCTCAACTGAAACTGGTGATTCTCGTTTCCACATGGACATCATGTGGACCTGGTAGCTGCAGTGTTTCTAGCTTCTCATGTACCTCGTGACTCTGGTCCCCACCAGGGCCTCACGGGGACCTGGTGAGTGTGGTTGCCACCTTCACCTCACCTGGACCTGGTGATTCTGGTCTGCACCCGAGACTACCCTGATCTGGTGACTGTGGTCCCCACTTGGGCTTCACATGGATTTGGGGACTCCGGTCCCCACCTGGGCCTCACCTGGCCTTGTTGACCATGGTCCCCAACGGGGAAATTAGGGACCCAGTGACTGTGTTCCACAACTGGACCTCACCTGGACCAGGTGACTCTGGTCCCCCTCTGGGTCTCACCGTGCCCTACTTTCTGTGAAGCCCACTTTGGCCTGACTTGGACCTGCTGACCCTGGTTGCCACCTGCGCCTGACCTCGAGCTGTTGACTCTGATTCTTTCAAGGGCCTCCCCTGTACCTGGTGTTCCTGGTCCCCACCTGGGCCTCACCTGGACCTGGTGACTCTTGTCACCACCGGGGACTCACCTGGACCTGCTTACTGTGTTCCACACCTGTGTCCCAAGTAGACCTGTTGACCATGGTCCCCAGGCGGGACTCACATGGACCTGTTGCCTCTGATCCCCACCGGGGCCTCACGTGTACATGGTAACTCTGTCCTCACCTGGGCCTCATCTGGATCTGGTGACTCTGGTCCCTACCTGGACTTCACCTGGATCTGGTGACTCTGGTCCCCACCTGGACCTCTCCTGGACCTGGTGACTCTCTTTTCAACATGGTTCTTCCCTGGATTTGGTGACTCTGTTCCTCAGTTTGGCCTCCCCTGGACCTGGTGTCTCTCGTTCCCTCTTTGACCTAACTCAGAATTGCTGAATCTTGCCCCACCTAAGCCGCACCCAGACCTGGTGACTCTTGTCCCCAACTATGCGTCAATTCGACCTGATGAATCTGGTCCTCACGTGGGCCTCACATGGACCTGGGACTCAGCTGGGTAGAGTGGCTCTGGTTCCCACAAGTGGCTCACCTGATACTGCTGACTCTGGTCTTATTCTATGCCTCACCTGGACCTAGTGATTCTGTTCCCCATCTGGGCCTGCATGGCCCTAGAGACTCTGGTCCTCACCCAGGCATCTTTGGGACCTGGATACTCTATTCCACACCTGGGCCTCACTTTGACCAGGGACCTCTTGTCCCATTCTCGGCCTCTAACTAAACTGGTTAGTCTGATTCTCCCTCTGGGCCTCACCGTTACCTGGTTTCTCTGGTCACCCCTTTGAGATTCACATGGGCCTGGTGAATCTGGTTCTTAGCTGATCCGCACCTGGATCTGGTGATTGGTCGCCACCTGGGCCTCACCTGGACTTGGTGAATCCTGTTGCCACCTGCGCCTCACCTGGACTTTGTGACTGTGGTCCCACCTGGACCTCACCTGGATCTGGTGGCTCTGGTTCCCATATGGGGCTCTTTTGGACCTGGTTCCTGTGGTCTCCATCTGGCCTCACCTGGAACACAATGACTCTGATCCATATTTGGGCCTCTCCTGCACCTGTTGACTCTGGAACTTACCTGGGCATCATTGGGACCTGGATACTCTCTTATATACCTGGGCCTCACCTGGAACTGGTGACTGAGGTCCCACCTGGGCCTCACCTGGACGAGGTGACTGGTTCCCACAGGGACCTCCCCTGGGACTGGTGACTCAGGTCCTCATATGTGCATCATGGGACCTGTTTTCTCAGTTCCACATCGGGGCCTCACCTGGACCTAGTGATTCTCATTCCCCTCTGGGCCTCATCCTGACGTGGTGACTCTGGTCCGCACCTGACTCACACCAGAACCGGGTGACTCTGGTCCCCCTCTGGGAATCACCCAGAGCTGGGGACACTGATACTCAACTGGGCCTCAACAGGACCTGGTGAATCTACTCCTCACTTAGGCCTCGTCTGGACCTTGTGACTCTTTTCCCACCTGGCATCTATGGGACATTTTTACTCTGTTCCCCACCTGGGCCTCACTTGGACATGATAACTTTGCTCCATACTTTGGACTCAACTCGTCCCGATGACTCTGGTCCCCCCACCTAGGCCTCAATCTGGACCTGGAGACTGTCATCCACACCTGGGTCTCACCTGGACCTTGTGACTCTCGTTCCCACATGAATCACACCTGGACCTGGTGACTGTGGTGTACTTGTAGACTCACGTTTACCTGGTGACTCTGGTCCCCACTAGGGCCTCACCTGGATCTGGTGACTCTGGCCTGCAGGTTGGCCTCACCTGGACTTGGTTAGTGGGATGCCACCTGGTCCTCACCCATACCTGGTGACTCAGGTCCCCACGTGGGCCTCTTGGACCTGGTGAATCTGGCCCTTACCTGGTCTTCTCCCAGACCCTGGGAATCTTGTCACAACCTGGGCCTCACCTTGACCTGGTGAATCTGGTCCCCATCTGGGCCTAACCCAGTCCTGGTGACTATGTTCCCCACCTGGACGTGTTTGCTCTGGGCTCTTTCTTGCCCTCACCTTGAACTGGTGACTCTGATCCTATCTGTGCCTCACCCAGACCTGGTGACTCTCGTCCTCACCTGGGCATCATTGGTACCTGGTAACTCTATTCCACCCCTGAGCCTCACCTGGACATGATGTCTCTGGGACCTCTCTGGGCCTCACCCTGACCTGGTGATCTGGTCTCCATCTGGATGTCACCTGGACCAGGGAATTCTGGAACCCCTCTAGGGCTCAACCAGTTCTGGTGACTCTTGTCCTCAACTGGGCCTCACCTGGACCTAGTGAATATGCTGAATCTGGGCCTCATTTGGAAAGGTGACTCTGGTCCCTACGTGGGCAACATCGGGACATGGTTCCCATAATGGTCTGCAGGTTGGCCTCTTCTTGACCTGGTAACTCTGGTCCCTACCTGGGCATCATCGGGACACGGTTCCTCTGCATGGTCTGCAGGTTGGCGTCACCTGGACCTCGTACCTCTGGTCCCTACCTGGGCATCATCGGGACACGGTTCCTCTGCATGGCCTGCAGATAGGCCTCACCTGGACCTGGAGAGTGGGCTTGCCATCTGGGCCTCACCCATACCTGGTGACACAGGTCTCACGTGGGCCTCACTTGGAACTGGTGAATCTGGTCCTTACCTGGTCTTCACCCGGAACAGATAACCCTTGTCACCACCTGGGAATCACCTGGACCTGGTGAATCTGGTCCCCATCTGGGCCTCACCCAGTCCTGGTGACTTTGTTCCCCACCTGGAGCTGATTGCTTTGGACCCTTTCTTGGCCTCACCTGGAACTGGTGACTCTTATCCTCTCTGTGCGTGACTCAGGCCTGGTGAATCTGGTCCTCACCTGGAAATCATTGGTACCTGGTGACTCTGTTCCACACCTGAGCCTCACCTGGACATGATGACTCTGAAACCTCTCTGGGCCTCATCCTGACCTGGTGACTCTGGTCCCCATCTGGATGTCACCTGGACCAGGTGATTCTGGTACCCCTCTAGGGCTCAACCAGATCTGGTGTCCTGGGTCCTCAACTGGGACTCGGCTGGACTTAGTGAATATGCTCCATCTTGGCCTCATTTGGACCTGGTTACTCTGGTCCCTACCTGGGCATCATGGGGACCTGGTTCCACTGCATGGCCTGCAGGTTGTCCTCACCTGGACCTGGTAACTCTGGTCCCTACCTTGGCATTATCGGGACCCGGTTACTTTGCATGGCCTGCAGGTAGGCCTCACCTGGACCTGGTGAGTGGGGTTGCCACTTGGGCCTCACGCATACCTGGTGACACAGGCCCCTACGTGGGCCTGACTTGGACCTGGTGTATCTGGTAATTCTGGTCACCACCTGGGAATCACCTGGACCTGGTGAATCTGGTAACTCTGGTCAACACCTGGGAATCACTTGGACCTGGTGAATCTGTGTCCCCATCTGGGCCTCACCCAGTCCTCGTGACTTTTTTCCCCACCTGGACCTGATTGCTGTGGACTCCTTCTTAGCCTCACCTGGAACTGTTGACTCTGATCCTAACTGGGCCTCACCCAGATCTGTTGACTCTGGTCCTCACCTGTGGACCATTATGACCTGGATACTCTGTTCCACACCTGAGACTCACCTGGACATGATGACTCTGGATCCCCTCTGGGCCTCTCCCTGACATGGTGACTCTGGTCCCCATCTGGAAGGCACCTAGTCCAGGTGAATCTGGTACCCCTCTATGCCTCAACTAGACCTGGTGACTCTGGTCCTCTACTGGGCCTCAACGGGACGTAGTGAATATGCTCTCCACCTTCGCCTCATCTGGACCTGGTGACTATGGCTCCACCTGGGTCTCACCTGTAACTGGTGACTCGGATCCTAAGCATGGCCTCACCTGACCTGGTGTCTGTGTTTCCCATCGGGACCTCATGTCTCTGGTCCTCATGTCTCTGGTCCTCATGTCTCTGGTCCCACCTGGGCCTCACCAGGACCTGGTGTCTCTTGTACCCACCTGGGTAGCATCAGGATATGGTTACACTCTTCACTAACAGTGACCCAGCCGGACCTATTAACTCTGGTCTTCACCTGGGCCACACCTGGACATGGTGGCACTGGTTCCCTCTTGGATCTCACGTGGACATGTGATTCAGATCCCTGCCTGATCCTCACCTGTAACTGGTGATTCTCGTTCCCACATGGACATCATGTGGATCTGGTGGCTGCAGTGTTTCTAGCTTCTCATGTACCTCGTGACTCTGGTCCCCACCAGGGCCTCACCGGTACCTGTTGTGTGTGGTTGCCACCTGCACCTCACCTGGACCTGGTGATTCTGGTCTGCGCCTGAGACTACCCTGGATCTGGTGACTGTGGTCCCCACCTGGGCTTCACCTGGATTTTGGGCTCTCGTTCCCATCTGAGGCTCACCTGGCCCTGTTGACCATGGTCCTCAACTGGGCAAAATTGGGACCCGGTGACTGTGATCCACAACTGGACCTCACCTGGACCAGGTGACTCTGGTCCCCCTCTGGGTGTCACCGTGCCCTAGTGACTGTGAACCCCACTTTGGCCTGACTTGGACCTCCTGACCATGGTTGCCACCTGCGCCTGACCTCGAACTGTTGACTCTGGTTCTTTCAAGTGCCTCCCCTGGACGTGGTGATCCTGGTGCCCACATGGGCCTGACCTGGACCTGGGGACTCTTGTCACCACCGGGAACTCACCTGGACCTGCTTACGGTGTTCCACACCTGGGCCTCAAGTAGACCTGTTGACCATGGTCCCCAAGCCAGCCTCACATGGACATGTTGCCTCTGATCCCTACCGGGGCTTCACGTGTACCTGGTAACTCTGGTCCTCATCTGGGTCTCATCTGGACCTAGCGACTCTGGTCCCTACCTTGGCTTCACCTGGATCTGGTGACTCTGGTCCCCACCTGGACTTCACCTGGATCTTCTGACTCTGGTCCACACCTGGACCTGACCTGCATCTGGTGACTCTGGTCCTCAGTTTGGCCTCATCTGGATCTGACATCTCTCGTCCCCACTTTGACCTAACTCAGAACTGCTGAATCTTGCCCCACCTCGGCCGCACCCAGACTTGGTGACTCTTGTCCCCAGCTATGCCTCAATTCGACCTGATGAATCTGCTCCTCACGTGGGCCTCACATGGACCTGGGACTCAGCTGGATAGAGTGGCTCTGGTTCCCACAAGGGGCTCACCTGATATAGCTGACTGTGGTCTTATTCTATGCCTCACCTGGTCCTAGCGATTCTGTTCCCATCTGGGCCTGCATGGCCCTAGTGACTCTGGTCCTCACCCAGGAATCATTAGGACCTGGATACTCTATTCCACACCTGTGCCTCACATTGACCATGGACCTCTCGTCCCATTCTGGGACTCAAACTAAACTAGTTACTGGTTCCCCTTTGGGCCTCACCCTTACCTGGTAACTCTGGTCACCCTTTGGGCTTCACTTCACCAGATGAACCACACCTGGACCTGGTGACTGTGGTGTTCTTGTATACTCACATGTACCTGGTGACTCCAGTCCCCACTAGGGCCTCACCTGGATCTGGTGACTCTGGCCCGCCGGTTTGCCTCACCTAGACCTGGTGAGTGGGGTTGCCACCTAGGCCTCACACATAGCTGGTGACTCAGGTCCCCACGTGAGCCTCTTGGACCTAGTGAATCTGGTCGTTACCTGGTCCTTTCCGAAACCCGGGGACTCTATCCCCACCTGGGCCTCACCTGGACCTGGTGAATCTGGTCCCATCTGGGTCTCACCCTCGTCTGGTGACTTTGTTCCCCACCTGGACCTGATTGCTGTGAACTATTTCTTGGCCTCACCTGGACATGATGATGCTGGATCCCCTCTGGGCCTCAGCCTGACATGGTGACTCTTGTCCCCATCTGGATATCACCAGAATCGGGTGACTCTGTTCCCCCTCTGGGACTCATCCGGTGCTGGGACACTGGTCCTCATCTGGGCACAACTGGACCTGGTGAATCTACTCCTCACTTAGGTCTCGTCTGGACTTTGTGACTCTTTTCCCACCTGGCATCAATGGGACATGGTTAGTCTGTTCCCACTGGGCCTCACCTGGACATGATAACTTTGCTCCACACTTTGGCCTCAACTGGTCCTGATGACTCTGATCCCCCCACCTAGGCCTCAAACTGAACCTGGTGACTGTGGTCCCCACCTGGGTCACACCTGGACCTGGTGGTCTCGTTCTTACATGAACCACGCCTGGACCTGGTGACTCTGGCGTTCTTGTAGACTCACTTTTACCTGGTGAATCTGGTCCCCACTAGGGACTCACGTGGATCTGGTGACTCTGGCCTGCAGGTTGGTCTAACCAGGACCTGGTGAGTGGGGTTGCCACCTGGGCCTCACCCATACCTGGTGACTCAAGTCCCTACGTGGGCCTCTTGGACCTGGTGAATCTTGTCCTTTCCCGGTCCTCTCCTAAACCCGGGGACTCTTGTCACCACCTGGGCCTCACCTGGACCTGGTGAATCTGGTCCCCATCTGTGCCTCACCCAGTCCTGGTGACTTTGTTCCCCACCTGGACCTGATTGCTGTGCCCTTTCTTGGCCTCACCCGGACTGGTGATTCTGATCCTATCTGTGCGTCACCCAGACCGGGTGACTCTTGTCCTCACCTGGGCATCATTGGTACCTGGTGACTCTGTACCACACCTGAGGCTCACCTGGAAATGTTGACTCTGGAACCGCTCTGGGCCTCACCCTGACCTAGTGACTCTGGTCCCCATCTGGATGTCACATAGACAAGGTGATTCTGGTACCCCCTAGGACTCAAACAGATCTGGTGACTCTGGTTTTCAAAGGGGACTCACCTGTACATAGTGAATATGCTCCATCTGGGCCTCATTTGGACCTGGTGACTCTGGTCCATACCTGGGCATCATCGGGATATGGTTTCACTGCATGCCCTGCAGGTTGGCCTCACCTGGACCTGGTAAGTCTGGTCTCTACCTGGGCATCATCTTGATATGTTTCCAGTGCATGGCATGCAGGTTGGCCTCACCTGGACCTGGTAAATATTCTCCCTACCTGGGCATCATCGGGATATGGTTCCACTGCATGGCCTGCAGGTTGGCCTCACCTGGACCTGGTGAGTGTTATTGCCACCTGGGCCTCACCCATACCTGGTGACTCAGGTCCACGTGGGCCTCTTGGACCTAGTGAATCTGGTCCTTACCTGGTCCTTTCCCAGAACGGGGACTCTGGTCACCACCTGTGCCTTACCTGGACCTGGTGAATCTGTTACCCCTCTAGGTCTCAACAAGATCTGGTGACTCTGATCCTATCTGCGCGTCACCCAGACCTGGTGACTCTGGTCCTCACCTGAGCATCATTGGGACCTGGTGACTCTGTTCCACACCTGAGCCTCACCTGGACATGATGACTCTGGAACCTCTCTGGGACAACCCTGACCAGGTGACTGTGGTCCCCATCTGGATGTCACCTGGACCAGGTGATTCTGGTACCCTTCTAGGCCTCAACCAGATCTGGTGACTCTGGTCCTCAACTGGGCCTCACTTGGACCTAGTGAATATGCACCATCTGGGCCTCTTTTCGACCTGGTGACTCTGGTCCCTACCTGGGCATCATCGGGACATGGTTCCACTGCATGGCCTGCAGGTTGGCCTCACTTGGACCTGGTAAGCCTGGTCCCTACATAGTCATCATCGGGACATGGTTCCTCTGCACGGCCTGCAGGTTGGCCTCACCTGGACCTGGTCAGTGGGGTTGCCACCTGGGCCTCACCTATGCCTGGTGACACAGGTCCCCACGTGGGCCTCACTTGGACCTGGTGAATCTTGTCCTTACCTGGTCCTCACCCGGAACTGGTAAGTCTGGTCACCACCAGGATATCACCTGGATCTTGTGTATCTGGTCCCCATCTAAGCCTCACCCAGTCCTGGTGACTTTGTTCCCCACCTGGACCTGATTTCTGTGGACTCCTTCTTGGCCTCACCTGGAACTGGTGACTCTGGTCCCCACCTGGACCTCTCCCGGACCTGGTGACTTTCTTTCAAACATGGACCTCACATGGATCTGGTGACTCTGGTACTCAGTTTGGCCTCACCTGGAACTGGCGTCTCTCGTCCCCACTTTGACCTAACTCAGAACTGCTGAATCTAGCCCAACTTAGGCAGCACCCAGACCTGGTGACTTTTGTCCCCAGCTATGCCTCAATTCGACCTAATGAATCTGGTCCTCACGGGAGCCTCACCTGGACCTGGGACTCAGCTGTAGAGTGATTCTGGTTCCCGCAAGGGGCTCAGCTGATACTGCTGACTGTGGTCTTATTGTATGCCTCACCAGGACCTAGTGATTCTGTTCCCCATCTGGGCCTGCATGGCCCCAGTGACTCTGGTCCTCACCCAGGCATCATTGGGTGATGGACCCAATGATCCTCACCCTGGATACGCTATTACACACCTGGGCCTCACTTTGACCAGGGACCTCTGGTCCAGTTCTGAGCCTCAAACTAAACAGGTTACTCTGGTTCCCCCTCTGGGGCTCACCCTTACCTGGTGACTCTGGTCACCCTTTGGGCTTCACTTCGGCCTGGTGAATCTGGTCCTTAGCTGGTCCGCGCCTGGACGTGGTGACTGGTCGCCACCTAGTCCTCACCTGGACTTGTTGAATCCTGTTGCCACCTGCGCCTCACCTGGACCTTGTGACTGTGGTCCCACCTGGACCTCACCTGGATCTGGTGGCTCTGGTTCCCATATGGGGCTCTCCTGGACCTGGTTCCTGTGGTCTCCATCTGACCTCACCTGGAACACAATGACGCTGATCCGTATTTCGGCCTCTCCTGGACCTGTTGACTCTGGTCCTTACCTAGGCATCATTGGGACCTCGATACTCTCTTATATAAATGGGCCTCACCTGGACCTGGTGACTGTGGTCCCACCTGGGCCTCACCTGGACGAGGTGACTGGTTCCCACAGAGACCTCACATGGACCTGGTGACTCAGGTCCTCATATGGGCATCATGGTACCTGGTTTCTCAGTTCCACATCGGGCCTCACCTGGAGCTAGTGATTCTCGTCCCCCTCTGGGCCTCATCCTGACGTGGTGACTCTGGTCCCCACTGGATATCATCAAAAACGGGTGACTCTGGTCCCCCTCTGAGACTCTCCGGAGCTGTGGACACTGGTCCTCAACTGGGCCTCAACAGGACCTGATGAATCTACTCTTCACATAGGCCTCGTCTGGAACTTGTGACTCTTTTCCCACCTGGCATCAATGGGACATGGTTACTCTGTTCCCCACCTGGGCCTCACCTGGACATGATAATTTTGCTCCACACTTTGGCCTCAACTGGTCCTGATGACTCTGGTCCCCCCAACTAGGCCTCAATCAGGACCTGGTGACTGTGGTCCCCACCTGGGTCTCACCTGGACCTGGTGACTCTCGTTCCCAAATGATTCACACCTGGACCTGGTGACTGTGGTGTTCTTGTAGACTCACATTTACCTGGTGAGTCCGGTACCCACAAGGGCCTCACCTGCATCTGGTGACTCTGGCCTGCAGGTTGGCCTCCCCTGGACCTGGTGAGTGGGGTTGCCACCTGGGCCTCACCCACACCTGGTGATTCAGGTCCTCACGTTGGTCTCTTGGACCTGGGGAATCTGGGCCTTACCTGGTCCTCTCCCAGACCCGGGGACTCTGGTCACCACCTGGGTCTCACCAGGAACTGGTGAATCTAGTCCCCATCTGGGCCTCCCCCAGTCCTGGTGACTTTGTTCCCACATGGACCTGATTGCTGTGGACGCTTTCTTGGCCTCACCTGGAACTGGTGACTCTGATCCTATTGTGCATCTCCCAGATCTGGTGACTCTGGTCCTGACCTGGGCATCATTGATACCTGGTTAGTCTGTTCCACACCTGAGGCTCACCGGGACATGATGACTCTGGAACCTCTCTGGGACTCACTCTGACCTGGTGACTCTGGTCCCCATCTGGATATCACCTGGACCAGGTGATTCTGGTACACCTCTAGGGCTCAAGGTGATCTGGTGACTCTGGTCCTCAACTGGGCCTCACCTGGACCTAGTGAATATACCCCATCTGGGCCTCATTTGGACCTGGTGACTCTAGTCCGTACCTGGGCATCATCGGGATATGGTATCACAGCATGGCCTGCCGGTTGGCCTCACCTGGACCTGCTGAGTGGGGTTTTCCTCAACTGGGCAAAATTGGGACCCGGTGACTGTGTTCCACAAGTGGTCTCACCTGGACCAAGTGACTCTGGTCCCCCTCTGGGTGTCACCATGTCCTAGTGACTGTGAACCCCACTTTGGCCTGACTTGGACCTGCTGACCCTGGTTGCCACCTGCGCCTGACCTCGAACTGTTGACTCTGGTTCTTTCAAGGGCCTCCCCTGGACCTGGTGATCCTGGTCCCCACCTGGGTCTCACCTGGACGTGGTGACTCTTGTCACCACCGGGGCTTCACCGGGATCTGCTTACTGTGTTCCACACCTGGGCCTCAAGTAGACCTGTTGACCATGGTCCCCAAGCCAGCCTCACATGGACATGTTGCCTCTGATCCCCACCGGGGCCTCACGTGTACCTGGTAACTCTGGTCCTCACCTGGGCCTCATCTGGACCTAGTGACTCTGGTTCCCACCTAGACTTCACCTGGATCTGGTGACTCTGGTCCACCCCAGGACCTCTCCTGGACCTGGTGACTCCTTTCCAACATGGACCTCATGTGGATCTGGTGAATCTGGTCCTCAGTTTGGCCTCACCTGGACTTGGTGACTTTCGTCCCCACTTTGACCTAACTCAGAACTGCTAAATCTTGCCCCACCTAGGCCGCACCCAGACCTGGTGACTCTTGTCCCTAGCTATGCCTCAATTCACCCTGATGAATCTGGTCCTCACGTGTGCCTCACATGTACCTGGGACTCAGCTGGATAAAGTGGCTCTAGTTCCCACAAGGGGCACACCTGATACTGCTGACTGTGGTCTTATTCTATGCCTCACCAGGACGTAGTGATTCTGTTCCCCATCTGGGCCTGCATGGCCCTAGTGCCTCTGGTCCTCACCCAGGCATCATTGGGTGATGGACCCAATGATCCTCACCCTGGATACTCTATTCCACACCTGTGCCTCACTTTGACCAGGGACTTCTGGTCCCATTCTGGGCCTCAAACTAAACTGGTTACTCTGGTTCCACTCTGGGCCTCACCCTTACCTGGTGACTCTGGTCACCCCTTGGGCTTCACTAGGGTCTGGTGAGTCTGGTCCTTAGCTGGTCCGCACCTGGATCTGGTGACTGGTCGCCACCTGGGCCTCACCTGGACTTGGTGAATCCTGTTGCCACCTGCGCCTCACCAGGACCTTGTGACTGTGGTCCCACCTGGACCTCACCTGGATCTGGTGGCTCTGGTTCCCATATGGGGCTCTCCTGGACCTGGTTCCTGTGGTCTCCATCTGGCCTCACTTGGAACACAATGACTCTGAATAATATTTGGGCCTCTCTTGTACCTGTTGACTCTGGTCCTTACTTGGGCATCACTGTGAGCTGGATACTCTGTTATATACCTGGGCCTCACCTGGACCGGTGACTGTGGTCCCACCTGAGCCTCACCTGGACGAGTTGACTGGTTCCCACAGGGAGCTCACCTGGACCTGGTGACTCAGGTCCTCATATGGGCATCATGGGACCTGGTTTCTCACTTCCACATCGGGGCCTCACATGGACCAAGTGATTCTCGTCCCACTCTGGGCCTCACCCTGATGTGGTGAATCTGGTCCCCATCTAGGCCTCACCCAGTACTGGTGACTTTGTTCCCCACCTGGACCTGATTGCTGTGGAGTCTTTCTTGGCCTCACCTGGAACTGGTGACTCTGAACCTATCTGCACGTCACCCATTTCTGGTGACTCTGGCCCTCACCTGGGCATCATTGGTACCTGGTGACTCTGTTCCTCACTTGAGCCTCACCTGGACATGATGACTCTGGATCCTCTCTGGGCCTCTCCCTGACCTGGTGACTCTAGTCCCTAACTGGGCATCATCGGGACATGGTTCCACTGCATTGCCTGCAGGTTGGCCTCACCTGGATGTGGTAACTCTCGTCCTTACCTGGGTATCATCGGGACATGGTTCCTCTTCATGGCCTGCAGGTTGGCCTCACCTGGACCTGGGGTGCCTTGCCACCTGGCCTCACCAATACCTGGTGACTCAGGTCCCCACGTGGGCCTCATTTGGACCTGGTGAATCTGGTCCTTACCTGGTCGTCACCCGGAACTGGTATGTCTGGTCACCACCTGGGAATAACCTGGGCCTGGTGAATCTGGTCCCAATCTGGGCCTCACCCTGTCCTGGTGACTTTGTTCCCCACCTGGACCTGATTGCTGTGGACTCCTTCTTGGCCTCACCTGGAACTGGTGACTCTGATCCTAACTGGGCCTCCCCCAGATCTGGTGACTCTGGTCCTCACCTGTGGACCATTATGATCTGGATACTCTGTTCCACACCTGAGCCTCACCTGGACATGATTACTCTGGATCCCCTCTGGACCTCACCCAGACATGGTGACTCTGGTCCCCATGTGGATGTCACCTAGACCAGGTATATCTGGTACCCCTCTAGGCCTCAACTAGACCTGGTGACTGTGGTCGTCAACTGGGCCTCACCGGGACCTAGTGGATATGCTCCCCTCTTGCGCCTCATCTGAACCTGGTGACTCTGGTTCCACCTGGGCATCACTGGGACCTGGATACTCTCTTATATAACTGGGCCTCACCTGGACCTGATGACTGTGGTCACACCTGGGCCTCACCTGGACCTGGTGAATCTGGTCCCCATCTGGGCCTCACCCAGTCCTTGTGACTTTGTTCCCCACCTGGACTTGATTGCTGTGGTCCCATTCTTGGCCTCACCTGGAACTGGTGACTCTGATCCTATATGCGCGACTCCCAGATCTGGTGACTCTGGTCCTCACCTGGGAGTTATTGGTACCTGGAGACTCTGTTCCACACCTGAGCCTCATCTGGAACTGATGACTCTGGAACCTTTCTGGGTCTCACCCTGACCTGGTGACTCTGGTCCCCATCTGGATGTCACCTGGACCAGGTGATACTGGTACTCCTCTAGGCCTCAACCCGATCTGGTGACTCTGGTCCTCAACTGGGCCTCAACTGGACCTAGTGAATATGCTCCATCTGGGCCTGATTTGGACCTGGTAACTCTGGTCACTACCTCGGCATCATCGGGTCATGGTTCCACTGCATGGCCTACAGGTTGCACTCACCTGGACCTGCTTACTGTGTTCCACACCTGGGACTCAAGTAGACCTGTTGACCATGGTCCCCAAGCCTGCCTCACATGGACTTGTTGCCTCTGATCCCCACCGGGGCCTCACGTGAACCTGGTAACTCTGGTCCTCACCTGGGCCTCATCTGGACCCTGTGACTCTGGTCCCCACCTGGACTTCACCTGGATCTGGTGACTCTGGTACCCACCTGGACTTCAACTGGATCTGATGACACTGGTCCCCACCTGGACCTCACCTGGACCTGGTGACTCTGGTCCTCAGTTTGGCCTCACCTGGACCTGTTGACTCTTGTCCCCACTTTGACCTAACTCAGAACTGCTGAATCTTGCCCCACCTAGGCCGCACCCAGACCTGGTGACTCTTGTCCACAGCTATGCCTCAATTCGACCTGTTGAATCTGGTCCTCACGTGGGTCTCACATGGACCTGGCACTCAGCTGGATAGAGTGGCTCTGGTTCCCACAGGGGCTCACCTGATACTGCTGAATGTGGTCTTATTCTATGCCTCACCAAGACCTGGTGATTCTGTTCCCCATCTAGGCCTGCATGGCCCTAGTAACTCTGTTCCTCACCCAGGCATCATTGGGACCTGGATACTCTATTCCACACCTGGGCCTCACTCTGACCAGGGACCTCTGGTCCCATTCTGGGCCTCAAACTAAACTGGTTACTCTGGTTACCCATCTGGGCCTCACCCTTACCTGGTGACTCTGGTCACCCCTTTGACTTCCCTTGGGCCTGGTGAATCTGGACCTTAGCTGGTCCGCACCTGGATGTCGTGACTGGTCGCCACCTGGGCCTCCCCTGGACTTGGTGAATCCTGTTGCCAGTTTCGCCTCACCTGGACCGTGTGACTGTGTCCCATCTGGACCTCACATGGATCTGGTGGCTCTGGTTCCCATATTGGGCTCTCCTGGACCTGGTTCCTGTGGTCTCCATCTGGCCTCACCTGGAAAACAATGATTCTGATCCATATTTGGGCCTATCCTGGATCTGTTGTCTCTGGTCCTTACCTGGCCTCATTGGGACCTGGATACTCACTTATTTACCTGGGCCTCACCTGGACCTGGTGAATGTGGTCCCACCTGGGCCTCACTTAGTCGAGGTGCCTGGTTCCCACAGGGATCTCACCTGGACCTGGTGACTCAGGTCCTCATATGGGCATCATGGGACCTGGTTTCTCAGTTCCACATCGGGGCCTCACCTGGACCTAGTGATACTCGTCCCCCTCTAGGCCTCACCCTGACGTGGTGACTCTGGTCTCCAGCTGGATATCACCAGAAGCGGGTGACTCTGGTCCCCCTCTGGGACTCACCCGGAGCTGGGGACACTGCTCCTCAACTGGGCCTCAACAGAACCTGGTGAATCTACTCCTCACTTAGGCCTCGTCTGGACCTTGTGACTCTTTTCCGACCTGGCATCAATGGGACATGGTTACTCTGTTCCCCACCTGGGCCTCACCTGGACATGATAATTTGCTCCGCACTTTGGCCTCAACTGGTCCTGGTGACTCTGGTCCCCCACCTAGTCCTCAATCTGGACTTGTTGACTGTGGTCCCCACCTGGGTCTCACCTGAACCTGGTGACTCTCGTTCCCACATGAACCACACCAGGACCTGGTGACTGTGGTGTTCTTGTAGACTCACATTTACCTGGTGACTCTGGTCCCCATTAGGGCCTCACCTGCAACTCGTAACTCTGGTCCATACCTGGGCATTATCGGGACACCGTTCCTCTGCATGGCCGGAAGGTTGGCCTCCCCTGGACCTGGTGAGTGGGGTTGACATCTGGGCCTCACCCATATCGGTGACACAGGTCCCCACGTGGGACTCACTTGGACCTGGTGAATCTGGACCTTACCTGGTCCTCACCCGGAAATGGTAACTGTGGTCACCACCTGGGAATCACCTGGACCTGGTGAATCTGGTCCCCATCTGGGCCTCACCCAGTCCTGGTGACTTTGTTCCCCACCGGGACCTGATTGCTGTGGACAATTCTTGGCCTCACCTGGTACTGGTGAGTCTGATGCTATGTGGGCCTCACCCAGATCTGGTGACTCTGGTCTTCACCTGCGGACCATTATGACCTGGATACTCTGTTCCACACCTGACCCTCACCTGGACATGATGACTCTTGATCCCCTCTGGGCCTCACCCTGACATCGTGACTCTGGTCCCCATCTGGATGTCACCTAGACCAGGTGAATCTGGTACCCCTGTAGGCCTCAACTAGACCTGGGCATTTTGGTCCTCAAATGGGCCTCACCGGGACCTAGTGAATATGCTCCCCACCTGCGCCTCATCTGGACCTGGTGACTCTGGTTCTACCTGGGCATCATCGGGACATGGTTACTCTATTCCCCACTGGGAATGACCTGATCCTGGTAACTCTGGTCCTGACCTTGGCCTCTTCTGTCCCAGGTGACTCTGGCTCCACCTGGTCCTCGCCTCTAGCTGGTGACTCTCATCCTAAGCATGGCCTCACCAGACCTGGTGACTGTCGTTCCCAATGGAACCTCACCTGGACCTCATGTCTCTGGTCCCTCCTGACCCTCACCAGGACCTGGTGTCTCTGGTACCCACCAGGGTAGCATCAGGATATGGTTACACTGTTCACTAACAGTGACCCAGGCGGAACTATTAACTCTGGTCTTCACCTGGGCCACACCTGGACAGGGTGTCACTGGTTCCCACCAGGGTCTCAACTGGACATGGTGTGTCGGATCCCCACCTGGTCCTCACCTGTAACTGGTGATTCTCGTTCCCACATGGACATCATGTGGACCTGGTGGCTGCAGTGTTTCTAGCTTCTCATGTACCTCGTGACTCTGGTCCCCACCAGGGCCTCACCGGGACCTGGTGAGTGTGGTTGCCACCTGCACCTCACCTGGACCTGGTGATTCTGGTCTGCACCTGAGACTACCCTGGATCTGGTTACTCTGGTCCCCACCTGGGCTTCACCTGTTTTTGGGGACTCCGGTCCCCATCTGTGTCTCACCTGGCCCTTTTCACCATGGTCCTCAACTGGGCAAAATTGGGACACGGTGACTGTGTTCCACAACTGGACCTCATCTCGACCAGGTCACTCTGGTCCCCTCTGGGTGTCACCGTGCCCTATAGACTGTGAACCCCACTTTGGCCTGACTTGGACCTGCTGACCCTGGTTGCCACCTACGCCAGACCTCGAACTGTTGACTCTGGTTCTTTCAAGGGCCTCCCCTGTACATGGTGATCCTTGTCCCCACCTGCTCCTCAACTGGACGTGGTGACACTTGTCCCAACCGGGGACTCACCTGGACCTGCTTACTGTGTTCCACACCTGGGCCTCAAGTAGACATGTTGACCATGGTCCCCAAACCAGCCTCACATGGACCTGTTGCCTCTAATCCCCACCGGGACCTCACGTGTACCTTGTAACTCTGGTCCTCAACTGGGCGTCATCTGGACCTAGTGACTCTGGTCCCCACCTGGGCTTCACCTGGATCTGGTGACTCTGGTCCCCACCTGGACTTCACCTGGATCTGGTGACTCTTGTCTCCAACTGTACCTCTGCTGGACCTGGTGACTCTCTTTCAAACATGGACCTCACCTGGATCTGGTGAATCTGGTCCTCAGTTTGGCCTCACCTGGACCTGGCGTCTCTCGTCCCCACTTTGACCTAACTCAGAACTGCTGAATCTTTCCCCAATTAGGCCGCACCCATACCTGGTGACTCTTGTCCCCAGCTATGCCTCAAATCGAACTAATGAATCTGGTCCTCACGTGAGCCTCACATGGACCTGGAACTCAGCTGGATAGAGTGGCTCTGGTTCACGCAACGGGATCAAATGATACGGCTGACTGTGGTCTTATTCTATACCTCACGAGGACCTAGTGATTTGTCCCCATCTGGGCCTGCATGGCCCTAGTGACTCTGGTCCTCACCCATGCATTATTGGGACCTGATACACTATTCCACACCTGGGCCTCACTCTGACTAGGGACCTCTGGACCCATTCTGGCCCTCAAACTAAACTGGTTACTCTGGTTCCCCCTCTGGGACTCACCCTTACCTGGTGACTCTGGTCACCCCATGGGCTTCATTTGGGCCTGGTGAATCTGGTCCTTAGCTTGCCCTCACTTGGATCTGGTGACTGGTCGCCAGCTGGGCCTCACCTGGACTTGGTGAATCCTGTTGCCACCTGCGCCTCACCTGGACCTTGTGACGTTGGTCCCACCAGGACCTCACCTGGATCTGGTGGCTCTGCTTCCCATATGGGGCTCTCCTGGACCTGATTCCTGTGGTCTCCATCAGGCATCACCTGGAACAAAATGACTCTGGTCCATATTTGGGCCTCTCCTGGACTGTTGACTCTGGTCCTTACCTGGGCATCATTGCGACCTGGATACGCTCTTATATACCTGGGCCTCACCTGGACCTGGTGACAGTGGTCCCACCTGGGCCTCACCTGGACGAGATGACTGGTTCCCACAGGGACCTCACCTTGACCTGCTGACTCAGGTCCTCATATGGGTATCATGGGACCTGGTTTCAGTTCCACATCGGGACCTCACCTGGAGCTAGTGATTCTCGTCCCCCTCTGGGATCACCCTGACGTGGTGACTCTGGTCCCCACCTGGATATCACCGGAACCGTGTGACTCTGGTCCCCCTCTGGGACCCACCCGGAGCTGCGGACACTGGTCACCACCTGGGCTCACCTGGACCTGGTGAATCTGGTCCCCATCTGGGCCTCACCCAGTCCTGGTGACTTTGTTCCCCACCTGGACCTGATTGCTTTGGACTGTTTCTTGGCCTCACCTGGAACTGGTGACTGAGATCATATCTGCGCGCACCCAGTCATGGTGACTCTGGTCCTCACCTGGGCATCATTGGTACCTGGTGACTCTGTTCCACACCTGAGCCTCACCTGCACATGTTGACTCTGGAACCACTCTGGGCCTCACCCTGACCTGAAGACTCTGGTCCCCATCTGGATGTCACCAAGACCAGGTGAATCTGGTACCCCTCTGGGCCTCAACTAGACTTGGTGACACTGGTCCTCAACTGGACCTCACCGGGACCTAGTGAATATGCTCCCCACCTGCGCCTCATCTGGACCTGGTGACTCTGGTTCTACCTGGGCATCATCGGGTCATGGTTACTCTATTCCCCACTGGGACTGACCTGATCCTGGTAACTCTGGTCCTGACTTTTGGCTCTTCTGTACCAGGTGATCTGGCTCCACCTGGGCTTCACCTGTAACTGTTGAATCTGATCCTAAGCATGGACTCACCTCACCTGATGTCTGTGGTGCCCATGGGACCTCACCTGCTCCTCATGTCTCTGGTCTCACCTGGGCCTCACCAGGACTTGGTGTCTCTCGTACCCACCTGGGTAGCATCAGGATATGGTTACACTGTTCACTAACAGTGACCCAGCCCGACCTATTAACTCTGGTCTTCACCTGGGCCACACCTGGACATGGTGACACTGGTTCCCACCTGGGTCTCACCTGGTCATGGTGAGTCGGATCCCCACAGGGTCCTCACCTCTAACTGGTGATTCTCGTTCCCAAATGGACATCATGTGGACCCGTTGGCTGCAGTGTTTCTAGATTCTCATGTACCTCATGACTCTGGTCCCCACGAGGGCATCACCGGGACCTGGTGAGTGTGGTTGCCACCTGTACCTCACCTGGAACTGGTGATTCTGGTCTGCATCTGAGACTACCCAGGATCTGGTGACTATGGTCCCAATCTGGGCTTCACCTGGATTTGGGCACTCCGATTCCCATCTGGGCCTCACCTGGCCCTGTTGACCACGGTCCTCAACTGGGCAAAATTGGGACCCGGTGACTGTGTTCCACACCTGGACCTCACCTGGACCAGGTGACTCTGGTCCCCCTCTGGGTCTCACCGTGCTCTAGTGACTGCGAACCCCACTTTGGCCTGACTTGGACCTGCTGACCCTGGTTGTCACCTGCGCCTGACCTCGAAATGTTGACTCTGGTTCTTTCAAGGGCCTCCCCTGTACCTGGTGATCCTGGTCCCCACCTCGGCCTTACCTGGACCTGGTGATTCTTGTCACCACTGGGGACTCACTTGGACCTGGTTACAGTGTTCCACACTGGGCCTCAAGTAGAACTCTTGACCATGGTCCCCAAGCCTGCCTCACATGGACCTGTTGCCTCTGATACCTACCAGCGCCTCACGTGTACCTGGTAACTCTGGTCCTCACCTGGGCCTCATCTGGACCTACTGACTCTGGTCCCCTCCTGGGCTTCACCTGGATCTGGTGACTGTGATCCCCACCTGGACTTCACCTGGATCTGGGGACTCTGGTCCCCACCTGGACCTCTCCTGGACCTGCTGACCTGGTAACTGTGGTCCCCACTTGGGTCTCTTGGACCTGGTGACTCTTTTTCCCACATGAACCACACCTGGACCTGGTGACTGTGGTGTTCTTGTAGACTCACATTTATCTAGTGACTCTGGTCCCCACTAGGGCCTCACGTGTATCTGGTGACTCTGGTCTGCAGGTTGGCCTCACCTGAACCTGGTGAGTGGGGTTGCCACCTGGGACACACCCATACCTGGTGACTCAGGTCCCCACGTGTGCCTCTTTGACCTGGTGAATCTGGTCCTTACCTGGTCCTCTACTAGACCCGGGGACTCCGGTCACCACCTGGGCCTCACCTGGACCTGGTGAGTGAATCTGGTCTCCATCTGGGCCTCACCCAGTCCTGGTGACTTAGTTCCCCACTTGGTCCTGATTGCTGTGGACTCTTTCTTGGCCTTACCTGGAACTGGTGGCTCTGATCCTATCTGCACGTCACCCAGATCTGGTGACTCTAGTCCTCAACTGGGCCTCACCTGGACCTAGTGAATATGCTCCATCTGGGCCTCATTTGGGCCTGGTGACTCTGTTCCCTACCTGGGCATCATCGGGACATGGATCCACTGCATGGCCTGCAGGTTGGCCTCACCTGGACCTGGTAACTCTGGTCCCTACATGGGCATCATCGGGACATGGTTCCTCTACATGGCCTGCAGGTTGGCCTCACCTGGACCTGGTGAGTGAGGTTGCCACCTGGGCGTCACCCATACCTGGTGACAAAGGTCCCCACGTGGGCCTAGATTGGACCTTGTGAATCTGGTCCTTACCTTATACTCACCCGGAACTGGTAAATCTGGTCACCACCTGAGCCTCACCCTGACTTGGTGATTCTGGACCCATCTGGATTTTACCTAGACCAGGTGAATCTGGACCCCTCTACGCCTCAACTAGAACTGGTGACTCTTGTCCTCAACTTGGCATCACCGGGACCTAGTGAATATGCTCCCACCTGCGCCTCATATGGACCTGGTGACTCTGGTTCTTCCTGGGCATCATCGGGACATGGTTACTCTATTCCCCACTGGGACTGACCTGATCCTGGTAACTCTTTTCCTGACTTTGGCCTCTTCTGTACCAGGTGACTCTGGCTCAACCTGTGCCTCACCTGTAACTGGTGACTCTGATCCTAAGCATGGTCTCACCTGACCTGCTGACTGCGGTTCCCATGGGGACCTCACCTGGACCTCATGTCTCGGGTCCCTCTTGGGCCTCACCAGGACCTGGTGTCTCTGGTAACCATCTATGTAGCATCAGGTTATGGTTACACTGTTCAATATCAGGGACTCTGGTCCCCATCTGGATGTCACCTGGACCAGGTGATTCTGGTACCCCTCTAGGCCTCAACCATTTCTGGTACTCTGGTCCTCAACTGGGCCTCACATGGACCTAGTGAATATGCTTCATCTGGGCCTCATTTGGACCTGGTGACTCTGGTCCCTACGTGGGCAACATCGCGACCTGGTTCAACATAATGGTCTGCAGGTTGGCCTCTTCTTGACCTGGTAACTCTGGTCCCTACCTGGGCATCATCGGGACACGGTTCCTCTGCATGGCCTGCAGGTTGGCGTCACCTGGACCTCGTACCTCTGGTCCCTACCTGGACATCATCGGGACACGGTTCCTCTGCATCGCCTGCAGGTTGGCCTCACCTAGACCTGGTGAGTGGGCTTGCCACCTGGGCCTCACCCATACCTGGTGACACAGGTCTCACGTGGGCCTCACTTGGACCTGGGGAATCTGGTCCTTACCTGGTCCTCACCCGGAACTGGTAACCCTTGTCACAAAATGGGAATCACCTGGACCTCGTGAATCTGGTCCCCATCTGGGCCTCACCCATTCCTGGTGACTTTGATCCTCACCTGGACCTGATTGCTGTGGACTCCTTCTTGGACTCACCTGGAACTTGTGACTCTGCTCCTAACTGGGCCTCACCCAGATCTGGTAACTCTGGTCCTCACCTGTGGATCATTATGACCTGGATACTCTTTTCCACACCTGAACCTCACCTGGACATGATGACTCTGGATGCCCTCTGGGCCTCACCCTGACATGGTGACTCTGGTCCCCATCTGGATGTCCCCTAGACCAGGTGAATCTGGTACCCCTCTAGGCGTCAACTAGACCTGGTGACCTGGTCCTCATCTGGGCCTCACTTGGACCTAGTGAATATTCTACCCACCTGCGCCTCGCTGTACCTGGTGACTCTGATTCTACCTGGGCATCATTGGGACATGGTTACTGTATTACCCACTGGGACTGACCTGATCCTGGTAACTCTGGTCCTGACTTTGGCCTCTTCTGTACCAGGTGACTCTGGCTCCACCTGGGCCTCACCTGTACCTGGTAACTCTGATCCTAAGCATGGGCTCACCTGACCTGGTGACTGTGGTTCCCATCGGGACCTCATTTGGACCTCATGTCTCCGGTTACTCCTGGGCCTCATCAGGACCTGGTGTCTCTGGTACCCACCTGGGTAGCATCAGGATATGGTTACACTGTTCACTAACACTCATCCAGGCGGACCTAATAACTCTGGTCTTCACCTGGGGCATACGAGGACATGGTGACACTGGTTACCACCTGGGTCTCATCTGGACATGGTGAGTCGGATCCCCACCTGGTCCTCACCTGTAACTGGTGATCCTCGTTCCCATATGGACATCATGTGGACCTGGTGGCTGCAGTGTTTCTAGCTTCTCATGTACCTCGTGACTCTGGTCCCCACCAGGGCCTCACCGGGACCTGGTGAGTGTGGTTGCCACCTGCACCTCACCTGGACCTGGTGATTCTGGTCTGCACCTGAGACTACCCTGGATCTGGTGACTGTAGTCCCCACCTGGGCTTCACCTGGATTTGGGGACTCCGGTCCCCATCTGGGCCTCACCTGGCCCTGTTGACTATGGTCCTCAACTGGGCAAAATTAGGACCCGGTGACTGTGTTCCACAACTGGACTTCACCTGGACCAGGTGACTCTGGTCCCACTCTGGGTCTCACCGTGCCCTAGTGACTGTGACCCCACTTTGGCCTGACTTGGACCTGTTGACCCTGGTTGCCACCTGCGCCTGACTTCGAACTGTTTACTCTGGTTCTTTCAAGAGCGTCCCCTGGACATGGTGATCCTGGTGCCCACATGGGCCTCACCTGGACCTGGTGACTCTTGTCACCCCCGGGAACTCACCTGGATCTGCTTACTGTGTTCCGCACCTGGGCCTCTAGTAGACCTGTTGACCACGGTCCCCAAGCCGGCCTCACATGGACTTTTTGCCTCTGATCCCCACCGGGGCTTCACGTGTACCTGGCAACTCTGGTCCTCACCTTCGCCTCATCTGGACCTAGTGACTCTGATCCCCACCTGGGCTTCACCTGGATCTGATGACTCTGGTCCCCACCTGGACTTCACCTGGATCTGGTGACTCTGGTCAACACCTGGACCTGACCTGCATCTGGTGACTCTGGTCCTCAGTTTGGCGTCACCTGGACCTGGCGTCTCTCGTCCCCACTCTGACCTACCTCAGCACTGCTGAATCTTGCCCCACCTAGGCCGCACCCAGACCTGGTTCCTCTTGTCCCCAGCTATGCCTCAATTCGACCTGATGAATCTGGTCCTCACGTGGGCCTCACATGGACCTGCTACTCAGCTGGATAGAGTGGCTCTTGTTCCCACATGGAGCTCACCTGATTCTGGTGACTGTGGTTTTATTCTATGCCTCACCAAGACCTAGTAATTCTGTTCCCCATCTGGGCCTGCATGGCACTAGTGACTCTGGTCCTCACCCAGGCATCATTGTGACCGGGATACTCTATTCCACACCTGGGCTTCACTCTGACCAGGGACCTATGGTCCCATTCTGGGCCTCAAACTAAACTGGTTACTCTGGTTCCCCCTCTGGGCCTCACACTAACCTGGTGACTCTGGTCACCCCTTTGGCTTCACTTGGGCCTGGTGAATCTTGTCCTTAGCTGGTTCTCACCTGGATCTGGTGACTGGTCTCCTCCTGGGCCTCACCTGGACTTGGTGAATCCTCTTGCCATCTGTGCCTCACCTGGACCTTGTGACTGTGGTCCCACCTGGAACTCACCTGGAACTGGTAACTCTGGTTCCCATATGGGGCTCTCCTGTACCTGGTTCCTGTGGTCTCCTTCTGTCCTCACCTGGAACACAATGACTCTGATCCATATTTGGTCCTCTCCTGGACCTGTTGACTCTGGTCCTTACATGGGCATCATTGGGACCTCGATACTCTCTTATATACCTCGACCTCACCTGGACCTGGTGACTCAGGTCCTCATATGGGCATCATGGTAACTGGTTCTCAGTTTCACATCGGGGCCTCACCTGGACCTAGTGATTCTCGTCCCGCTCTGGGCCTCACCCTGACGTGGTGACTCTGCTCCCCACCTGGATATCACCAGAACTGTGTGACTCTGGTCCCCCTCTGGGACTCACCCGTAGCTGGGGACACTGCTCCTCAACTGGGCCTCAACAGGACCTGGTGAATCTACTCCTCACTTAGGCCTCGTCTGGACCTGTGACTCTTTTCCCACCTGGCATCAATGGGACATGGTTACTCTGTTCCCCACCTGGGCCTCACCTGGTCATGATAACTTTGCTCCACACTTTGGCATCAACTTGTCCTGATGACTCTGGTCCCCCCACCTAGGCCTCAATCTGGATCTGGTGACTGTGGTCCCCACCTGGGTCTCCCCTGGACCTGGGGACTCTCGTTCCCACATGAACCACACCAGGACCTGGTGACTGTGGTGTTCTTGTAGACTCACATTTACCTGGTGACTCTGGTCCCCACTAGGGCCTCACCTGGATCTGGTGACTCTGGCCTGTAGGTTGTCCTCACCTGGACCTTGTGAGTGGGGTTGCCACCTGGGCCTCACCCATACCTGGTGACTCAGGTCCCCACTTGGGCCTCTTGGACCTGGTGAATCTGGTAATTCTGGTCTCCACCTGGGAATCCCCTGGACCTGGAGAATCTGGTCGCCATCTGTGCCTCACACAGTCCTGGTGACTTTGCTCACCACCTGGACCTGATTGCTGTGGACTCCTTTTGGGCCTCACCTGGAACTGGTGAGTCTGATCCTAACTGGGCCTCACCCAGATCTGGTGACTCTGCTCCTCACCTGTGGACCACTATGACCTGGATACACTGTTCCACACCTGAGCCTCACCTGGACATGATGACTCTGGATCCTCTCTGTGCCTCACTCTGACATGGTGACTCTTGTCCCCATCTGGATGTCACCTAGACCAGGTGAATCTGGGACCCCTGTCGACCTCAACCAGACCTGGTGACTCTGGTCCTCAAATCGGCCTCACCTGGACCTAGTGAAAATGCTCCCCACCTGCGCCTCATCTGGACGTGGTGACTCGGGTTCTACCTGGGCATCATCGGGGCATGGTTACTCTATTCCCCAATGGGACTGACCTGTTCCTAGTAACTCTGGTCCTGTCTTTGACCTCTTCTGTACCAGGTCACTCTGGCTCCACCTGGGCCTCACCTGTAACTGGTAACTCTGATCCTAAGCATGGCCTCACCTGACCTGGTGACTGTGGTTCCCATCGGGATCTTACCTGGACATCATGTCTCTGGTCCCACATGGGCCTCACCAGGACCTGGTGTCTCCGGTACGCACCTGGGTAGCATCAGGATATGGTTACACTCTTCACTAACAGTGACCCAGCCGGACCTATTAACTCTGGTCTTCACCTGGGCCACACCTGGACATGGTGACACTGGATCCCACCTGGGTCTCAACTTGACATGGTGAGTCGGATCCCCACCTGGTCCTCACGTGTAACTGCTGATTCTCCGGCCCACATGGACATCATGTGGACCTGGTGGCTGCAGTGTTTCTAGCTTCTCATGTACCTTGTGACTCTGGTCCCCGCCAGGGCCTCACTGGGTCCTGGGGAATGTGGTTGCCACCTGCACCTCACTTGGACCTGGTGATTATGGTCTGCACCTGAGACTCCCCTGATCTACTGACTGTGGTCCCCACCTGGGCTTCACCTGGATATTTGGACTCCGGTCCCCATCTGGGCCTCACCTGGCCCTGTTGAACATGGTCCTCAACTGGGCAAAATTGGGACCCGGTGTCTGTGTTCCAAAACTGGACGTCACCTGGACCAGGTGACTCTGGTCCCCCTCTGGGTCTCACCGTGCCTAGTGACTGTGAACCCCACTTTGGCCTGACTTGGACCTGCTGACCTGGTTGCCACCGGCGTCTAACCTCCAACTGTTGACTCTGGTCCTTTCAACGTCCTCCCCTGTACCTGGTGATCCTGGTCCCGACCTGGGCCTCAACTGGACGTGGTGACTCTTGTCACCACCGGGGACTCACCTGGACCTGCTTACTGTGTTCCACACCTGGGCCTCAATTAGACCTGTTGACCATGGTCCCCAAGCCGGCCTCACATGGACCTGTTGCCTCTGATCCCCACCGGGGCCTCACGTGTACCTGTTAACTCCTGTCCTCACGTGGGCCTCATCTGGTCCTAGAGACTCTGGTCTCCACCTGGGCTTCACCTGGATCTGCTGACTCAGGTCCCCACCTGGACTTACCTGGATCCGTGGACTCTGGTCCTCACCTGGACCTCTCCTGGACCTGGTGACTCTCTTTACAACATGGTCCTCACCTGGATCTGGTGACTCTGGTCCTCAGTTTGGCCTCACCTGGAGCTGGTGTCTCTCGTCCCCACTTGAACCTAACTCAGAACTGCTGAATCTTGCCCCAACCTAGGCCGCATCCAGACCTGGTGACTCTTGTCCCCACCTATGCCTCAATTCGACCTGATGAATCTGGTCCTCACGTGGGCCTCACATGGACCTGGCACTCAGCTGGACCTGGGACTCAGCTGGATAGAGTGGCTCTGGTTCCCAAAAGGGGTCACTGATACTGCTGACTGTGGTCTAATTCTATGCCTCATCAGGACCTAATGAATCTGTTCCCCATCTGGGCCTGCATGGCACTAGTGACTCTGGTCCTCACCCAGGCATCATTGGGACCTGGATACTCTATTCCACACTTGGGCCTCACTTTGACCAGGGACCTCTGGTCCCATTCTGGGCCTCAAACTAAACTGGTTACTCTGGTTCCCCCTCTGGGCCTCACCCTTACCTGGTGACTCTGGTCACCCCATGGGCTTCATTTGGGCCTGGTGAATCTGGTCCTTAGGTGGTCCGCACCTGGATCTGATGACTGGTCGCCACCTGGGCCTCTTCTGACTTGGTGAATCCTGTTGCCACCTGGGCCTCACTTGGACCTTGTGACTGTGGTCCCACCTGGACCTCACCTGGATCTGGTGGCTCTGGTTCCCATATGGGGCTCTCCTGGACCTGGTTCCTGTTATCTCCATCTGGCGTCACCTGGAACTCAATGACTCTGATACATATTTGTGCCTCTCCTGCACCTGTTGACTCTGGTCCTTACCTGGACATCATTGGGACCTGGATACTCTCTTATATACCTGGGCCTCACCTGGACCTGGTGACTGAGGTCCCACCTTGGCCTCACCTGGATGAGGTGACTGGTTCCCACAGGGACCTCACCTGGTCCTGGTGACTCAGGTCCTCATATGGGCATCATGGGACCTGGTTTCTCAGTTCCACATAGGGGCCTCACCTGGACCTAGTGATTCTCGTCCCACTCTGGGCCTCACCCTGACGTGGTGAGTCTGGTCCCCACCTGGATATTACCAGAACCGGGTGACTCTGGTCCCCGTCTGGGACTCACCCGGAGCTGGGGACACTGGTACTCAACTGGGCCTCAACAAGACCTGGTGAATCTACTCCTCACTCAGGCCTCGTCTGGACCTGTGACTCTTTTCCCACCTGGCATCAATGGGACAAGGTTACACTGTTCCCCACCTGGGCCTCACCTGGACATGATAACTTTGCTCCACACTTTGGCCTCAACTGGTACTGATTACTCTGGTCCCCCCACCTAGGCCTCAATCTGGACCTGGTGACTGTGGTCCCCACCTGGGTCTCACCTGGCCCTGGTTACTCTTGTTCCCACATGAACCTCACCTGGACCTGGTGGCTGTGGTGTTCTTGTAGACTCATATTTACCTGGTGACTCCGGTCCCACTAGGGCCTCACGTGGATCTGGTGACTCTGACATGCCAGTTGGCCTCACCGGGACCTGCTGAGTGGGGTGGCCACGTGGGCCTCACACATACCTGGTGACTCAGGTCCCCACGTGGGCATCTTGGACCTGGAGAATCTGGTCCTTACCTGGTCCTCTCCCAGACCCGGGGACTCTGGTCTCCACCTGGGCCTCACCTGCACCTGGTGAATCTGGTCCCCATCTGGGCCTCACCCAGTGATGGTGACTTCGTTCCACACGTGGACCTCATTGCTGTGGACTCTTTCTTGGCCTCACCTGGAACAGGTGACTCTGATCCTATCTCCGCGTCACCCAGACCTGATGACTCTGACCCTAACCTGGGCATCATTGGTACCTGGTGACTCTGTTCCACACCTGAGCCTCACCTGGACATGATGACTCTGGAACCTCTCTGGGACTCACCCTGACTTGGTGAGGCTGGTCCCCAACTGGATGTCACCTGGACCAGGAGATTCTGTACCCCGATAGTTCTCAACCAGATCTGGTGACTCTGGTCTTCAACTGGGCCTCACCTGGACCTAGTGAATATGCTCCATCTGGGCCTCATTTGCACCTGGTGACTCTGGTCCCTACCTCGGCATCATCGGGACATGGTTCCACAGCATGGCCTGCAGGTTGGACTCACCTGGACATGGTAAGTCCTGTCTCTACCTGGGCATCATCGGGACATGGTTCCTCTGCATGGCCTGCTGGTGGCCTCCCCTGGACCTGTTGAGAGGGGTTGCCACCTGGGCCTCACCCATACCTGGTGACTCAGGTTCCCACGTGCGCCTCACTTGGACCTTGTGAATCTGCTCCTTACCTGGTGCTCACCCGGAACTGGTAACTCTGGTCACCACCTGGGAATCACCTGGACCTGGTGAATCTGGTCCCCATCTGGGCCTCACCCAGTCCTGGTGACTTTGTTACCTACCTGGACCTGATTGATGTGGACTCCTTCTTGGCCTCACCTAGAACTGGTGACTCTGATCCTAACTGGGCCTCACCCAGATCTGGTGACTCTGGTCCTCACCTGTGGACCATTATGACCTGGATACTCTGTTCCACACCTTACCTCACCTGGACATGATGACTCTGGATCCGCTCTGGGCCACAGCCTGACATGGTGACTCTGGTCCGCATCTGGATGTCACCTAGACCAGGTGAATCTGGTACCCCTCTAGGCCTAAACTAGCCCGGGGGAATCTGGTCCTCAACTCGGCCTCACCGGGACCTAGTGAATATGCTCCCCACCTGCACCTCATCTGGACGTGGTGACTCGGGTTCTACTTGGGCATCATCGGGACATGGTTACTCTATTCCCCACTGGGACTGACCTGATCCTAGAAACTCTGGTCCTGACTTTGGCCTCTTCTGTACCAGGTGACTCTGGCTCCACCTGGGTCTCACCTGTAACTTGATACTGTGATCCTAAGCATGGCCTCACCTGACCTGGTGACTGTGGTTCCCATCAAGACTTCAACTGGACCTCATGACTCTGATCCCACCTGGGCCTCACCAGGACATGGTGTCTCTGGTACCCACCTGGGTAGCATCAGGATATGGTTACACTGTTCTCTAACAGTGACCCACCCGGACCTATTAACTCTGGTCTTCACCTGGGCCTCACCTGGACCTGGTGTCTCTCGTCCCCACTTTGACCTAACTCAGAACTGCTGAATCTTGCCCCACCTAGGCCGCACGCAGACCTCGTGACTCTTGTCCCCAGCTCTGCCTCAATTCGATCTGATGAATATGGTCCTCACGTGGGCCTCACATGTAATGGGACTCAGCTGGATAGAGTGGCTCTGGTTCCCACAAGGGGCTCACCTGATACTGCTGACTGTGGTCTTATTCTATGCCTCTCCAGGACCTAGTGATTCTGTTCCCCATCTGGGCCTGCATGGCCCTAGTGACTCTGGTCCTCACCCAGGCATCATTGGGACCTTGATACTCTATTCCACACCTTGGACTCACTCTGACCACGGACCTCTGGTCCCATTCTGGGCATCAAACTAAATTGGTTACTCTGGTTGCCCCTCTGGGCCTCACTCTTACCTGGTGACTCTGGTCACCCCTTGGGCTTCACTTGGGCCTGGTGAATCTGGTGCTTAGCTGGTCCTCACCTGGCTCTGGAGACTTGTCGCCACCTGGGCCTCACCTGGACCTGGTGAATCCTGTTGCCACCTGCGCCTCACCAGGACCTTGTGACTGTTGTCCTACCTGGACCTCACCTGGATTGGTGGCTCTGGTTCCCATATGGGGCTCTCCTGGACCTGGTTCCTGTGGTCTCCATCAGGCATCACCTGGAACAAAATGACTGTGATCCATATTTCGGCCTATCCTGGACCTGTTGACTCTGGTCCTTACCTGGCCATCATTGGAACCTGGAGACTCTCTTATATACCTGGGCCTCACCTTGACCTGGTGACTGTGGTCCCACCTGGGCCTCACCTGGACGAGGTGCCTGCTTCCCACAGGGACCTCACCTGGACCTGGTGACTCATGTCCTCATATGGGCATCATGGTAACTGGTTCTCAGTTCACATCGGGGCCTCACCTGGACCTAGTGATTCTAGTCCCCCTCTGGGCCTCACCCTGACGTGGTGACTCTGCTCCCCACCTGGATATCACCAGAACTGGGTGACTCTGGTCCCCCTCTGGGACTCACCCGTAGCTGGGGACACTGCTCCTCAACTGGGCCTCAACAGGACCTGGTGAATCTACTCCTCACTTAGGCCTCGTCTGGACCTGTGACTCTTTTCCCACCTGGCATCAATGGGACATGGTTACTCTTTTCCCCACCTGGGCCTCACCTGGTCATGATAACTTTGCTCCACACTTTGGCATCAACTTGTCCTGATGACTCTGGTCCCCCCACCTAGGCCTCAATCTGTACCTGGTGACTGTGTTCCCCACCTGGGTCTCCCCTGGACCTGGTGACTCTCGTTCCCACATGAACCACACCAGGACCTGGTGACTGTGGTGTTCTTGTAGACTCACATTTACCTGGTGACTCTGGTCCCCACTAGGGCCTCACCTGGATCTGGAGACTCTGGCATGCAGGTTGGCCTCACCTGGAACTGTTGAGTGGGGTGTCCACCTGGGCCTCACCCATACATGGTGACTCAGGTCCCCACGTGGGCCTCTTGGACCTGCCGAATCTGGTCCGTACCTTGTCCTGTCCCGGAGATGCAGACTCTGGTCACCACCTGGGACTCACCTGGACCTGGGGAATCTGGTCCCCATCTGGGTCTCACGCAGTCCTGGTCATTTATTCCCCACCTGGTCTGATTGCTGTGGACTCTTTCTTGCCTCACCTGGAACTGGTGACTCTGATTCTATCTGCGCATCACCCAGACCTGGTGACTCTGGTCCTCACCTGGGCATCGTTGGTACCTGGTGACTCTGTTCCACACCTGAGCCTCACCTGGACATGATGACTCTGGAAAATCTCTGGGCCTCACTCTGACCTGGTGACTCTGATCCCCATCTGGATGTCACCTGGACCAGGTGATTCTGGTACCCCTCTAGGCCTCAACCAGATCTGGGGACTCTGGTCCTCAACTGGGCCTCACCTGGACCTAGTGAATATGCTCCATCTGGGCCTCATTTGGACCTGGTGACTCTGGTCACTACTTGGGCATCATCGGGACATGTTTCCACTGCATGGCCTGAAGGTTGGCCTCACCTGGATCTGATAACTCTGGTCCCAACCAGGGCATCATTGTGACATGGTTCCTCTGCATGGCCTGCAGGTTGGCCTCACCTGGACCTGGGGAGTGGGGTTGCCACCTGGGCCTCACCCATACCTGGTGACACAGGTCCCCATGTGGGCCTCACGTGGACCTGTTGAATCTTGTCCTTACCTGGTCCTCACCCGGAACTGGTAAGTCTGGTCACCACCTGGAAGTCACCTGGACCTGGTGAATCTGGTCCCCATCTGGGCCTCACCCATTCCTGGTGAATTTGTTGCCCACCTGGACCTGATTGCTGTGGACTCCTTCTTGGCCTCACCTGGAACTTGTGACTGTGATCCTAACTGGGCCTCACCCAGATCTGGTGACTCTGGTCCTCACCTGAGGACCATTATGATCTGGATACTCGGTTCCACACCTGAGCCTCACCTGGACATGATGACTCTTAATCCCCTCTGGGCCTCACCCTGACATGGTGAATCTTGTCCGTATCTGGATGTCACCTAGACCAGGTGAATCTGGTACCCCTCTAGGCCTCAACTAGACCTGGCGACACCACTGGTCCTCAACTGGGCCTCAGCGGGACCTAGTAATCATGCTCCCCACCTGTGCCTCATCTGGACCTGGTGACTCTGGTTCTACCTGGGCATCATCGGGACATGGTTACTCTATTCCCCACTGGGACTGACCTGATCCTGGTAACTCTGGTCCTGACTTTGGCCTATTTTGTACCAGGTCACTCTGGCTTGACCTGGGTCTCACCTGTAACTGGTGACTCTGATCCTAAGCATGGCCTCACCTGACCTGGTGACTGTGGTTCCCATTATGATATCACCTGGACCTCATGTCTCTGGTCCGACCTGGGCCTCACCAGGACCTGGTTTGTGTGGTACCAACCTGGTAGCATCAGGATATGGTTACACTCTTCACTAACAGTGACCCAGCCGGAACTATTAACTCTGCTCTTCACCTGGGCCACACCTGGACATGGTGATTCTGGTCTGTACCTGAGACTTTCCTGGATTTGGTGACTGTGGTCCCCACCTGGGCTTCACCTTGACTTGGGGACTCCGGTCCCCATCTGAGCCTCACCTGGCCCTGTTGACCATGGTCCTCAACTGGGCAAAATTGGTACCCGGTGACTGTGCTCCACAACTGGACCTCACCTGGACCAGGTGACTCTGGTCCCCCTCTGGGTGTCACCGTGCCCTAGTGACTGTGAACCCCACTTTGGCCTGACTTGGACCTGCTGACCCTGGTTGCCACCTGCGTCGGGCCTCGAACTGTTGACTCTGGTTCTTGCAAGGTCCTCCCCTGGACCTGGTGATCCTGGTCCCCACCTGGGCCTCACCTGGACGTGGTGACTCTTGTCACCACCAGGGACTCACCTGGACCTGCTTACAGTGTTCCACACCTGGGCCTCAAGTAGATGTGTTGACCATGTTCCCCAAGCCGGCCACATGGACCTTTTGCCTCTGATCATCACCGGTGCCTCACGTGTACCT
Source organism: Canis lupus familiaris (assembly GCF_011100685.1). NCBI lineage: Eukaryota > Metazoa > Chordata > Mammalia > Carnivora > Canidae > Canis > Canis lupus. Next base: position 162,840 of record NW_023330517.1, on the reverse strand, counting down.
GGTAACTCTGGTCCTCACCTGGGCCTCATCTGGACCTAGTGACTCTGGTCCCTACCTGGGCTTCACCTGGATCTGGTGACTCTGGTCCTCACCTGTGGACCATTATGACCTGGATACTCTGTTCCACACCTGAGCCTCAACTGGACATGATAACTTTGTTCCACAGTTGGGCCTCAACTGGTCCTGATGACACTGTTACCCTCTTAGGCCTCAATCCAGACCTGGTGACTGTCGTCCAAACCTGGGTCTCACCTAGAACTGGTGACTCTCGTTCCCACATGAACCACACATGGAGCTGGTGACTGTAGTGTTCTTGTAGACTCACTTTTACCTGCTGTCTCCGGTGCCGACTAGGGCCTCACGTGGATCTGGTGACTTTGGCATGAGGGTTGGCCTCACCTGGACATTGTGAGTGGGGTTGCCCCTGGGCCTCACCCATACCTGGTGAGTCAGGTCCCCGCGTGGGCCTCTTGGACCTGGTAAATCTGGTCCTTACCTGGTCGTCTCCCAGCCACGGGGTCTCTGGTCACCACCTGGGCCTACCTGGACCTGGTGAATCTGATCCCCATCTGGGCCTCACCCAGGCCTGTTGACTTTGTTCCACTCCTGTATCTGATTGCTGTGGACTCTTTCTTGGCCTCACCTGGAACAGGTGACTCTGATCCTATCTGACCGTCACCCAGACCTGGTGACTCTGGTCCTCACCTGGGCATCTTTGGTACCTGGTGACTCTGTTCCACACCTGAGCCTCACCTGGACATGATGACTCTGGAACCTCTCTGGGCCTCATCCTGACCTGGTTACTCTGGTCCCCATCTGGATGTCACCTGGACCAGGTGATTCTGGTACCCCTCTAGGCCTCAACCAGGTCTGGTGACTCTGGTCCTCCACTGGACCACACCTGGACCTAGTGAATATGCTCCATCTGGGCCTCATTGGACCTGGTGATTCTGGTCCCTACCTGGGCATCATCGGGACATGGTTCCACTGCATCGCCTGCAGGTTGGCCTCACCTGGACCTGGTAACCCTGGTCCCTACCTGGACATCATCAAGGCATGGTTCCACTGCATGGCCTGCAGATTGGCCTCACGTGGACCTGGTGAGTGAGGTTGTCACCTGGGCCTCACTCATGCCTGGTGACACAGGTCCCCACGTGGGCCTCACTTGGACCTGGTGAATCTGGTCCTTACCTGGTCCTCACCCGGAGCTCGTAACTCTGGTCACCACCGGGGACTCACCTGGACCTGCTTACTGTGTTCCACACCTGGGCCTCAAGTAGACCTGTTGACCATGGTCCCCAAGCTGGCCTCACATGGACCTGTTGTCTCTGATCCCCACCTGGACCTCACGTGTACCTGGTAACTCTGGTCCTCACCTGGGCCTCATCTTGACCTAGTGACTCTGGTCCCCACCTCTGCTTCACCTGGATCTGGTGACTCTGGTCCCCACCGGGACTTCACCTGGATCTGGTGACTCTGGTCCCCACCTGGACCTCTCCTGGACCTGGTGACTCTGTTTCCAACATGGTCCTCACCTGGATCTCGTGACTCTGGTCCTCAGTTTGGCCTCACCTGGACCTGGTGTCTCTCGTCCCCACTTTGACCTAACTCAGAACTGCTGAATCTTGCCCCACCTAGGCCGCACAAAGACCTGGTGACTCTTGTCCCCAGCTATGCCTCAATTCGACCTGCTGAATCTGGCCCTCACGTGGGCCTCACATGGACCTGGGACTCAGCTGGATAGAGTGGCTCTGGTTCCCACAAGGGGTTCACCTGATACTGGTGACTGTGGTCTTATCCTATGCCTCACCAGGACCTAGTGATTTTGTTCGCCATCTGGGCCTGCATGGCCCTAGTGACACTGGGCCTCACCCAGGCATCATTGGGACCTGGATACTCTATTCCACACCTCGGCCTCATTTTGACGCGGGACCTCTGGTCCCATTCTGGGCCTCAAACTAAACTGGTTACTCTGGTTCCCCCTCTGGACATCACCCTTACGTGGTGACTCTGTTCACCCATTGGTCTTCACATGGACCTGGTGAATCTGGTCCTTCGCTGGTCCGCACCTGGATGTGGTGACTGGTCACCACATGGGTCTCACCTGGACTTGGTGAATCCTGTTGCCACCTGTGCCTCACCTGGACCTTGTGACTGTGGTCCAACCTGGACCTCACCTGGATCTGGTGGCTCTGGTTCCCATATGGGGCTCTCCTGGACCTGGTTCCTGTGGTCTCCATCTGGCCTCACCTGGAACACAATGACTCTGATCCATATTTGGGCCTCTCCTGGAACTGTTGACTCTGGTCCTTACCTGGGCATCTTTGGGACCTGGATACTCTCTTATATACTTGGGACTCACCTGGCCCTGGTGACTATGGTCCCACCTGGGCCTCACCTTGACGAGGTGACTGGTTCCCACAGGGACATCACCTGGACCTGGTAACTCAGGTCCTCATTTGGGCATTATGGGACCTTTTTTCTCAGTTGCACAACGGGGCCTCATCTGAAACTAGTGATTCTCGTCCCCCTCTGGGCATCACCCTGACGTGGTGAGTCTTGTCCCCACCTGGATATCACCAGAACCGGGTGACTCTGGTCCCCCTCTGGGACTCACTCAGAGCTGGGGACACTGGTGCTCAACTGGACGTCAACACGACATGGTGAATCTAGTCCTCATTTAGGCCTCTTCTGTACCTTCTGACTCTTTTCTCACTTGGCATCAATGGGACATGGTTACTCTGTTCCCCACATGGACATCACCTGGACATGATAACTTTGCTCCACACTTTGGCCTCAAATGATCCTGATGACTCTGGTCCCCCCACCTATGCCTCAATCTGGACCTGGTGACTATGGTCCCCACCTGGGTCTCACCTGGACCTGGTGACTCTCGTTCCCACATGAACCACACCTGGACCTGGTGACTGTGGTTTTCTTGTACACTCACATTTACCTGGTGACTCCAGTCCCCACTAGGGACTCACCTGGATCTGGTGACTCTGGCCTGCAGGTTGGCCTCACCTGGACTGGAGAGGGGGGTTGCCACCTGGGCCTCACCCATACCTTGTGACTCAGTTCCACACGTGGGCCTCGTGGACCTGGTGAATCTGGTCCTTACCGGGTACTCTCCCAGACCCGGGGTCTCTGGTCACCACCTCGCCTCTCCTGGACCTGGTGAATCTGGTCCCCATCTGGGCCTCACCCAGTCCTGGTGACTTTGTTCCCCACCTGGACCTGATTACTGTGGACTCCTTCTTGGCCTCACCTGGAACTGGTGACTCTGATCCTGTCTGCGCGTCACCCAGACCTGGTGACTCTGGTCCTCACCTGTGGACAATTATGACCTGGATTCTCTGTTCCACATGTGTGCCTTACGTGGACATGATAACTCTGGATCCCTTCTGGGCCTCAGCCTGACATGGTGACTCTGGTCCCCATCTGGATTTCACCTAGACCAGGGGAATCTGGTACCCCTCTAGGCCTCAACCAGATCTGGTGACTCTGGTCCTCAACTGGGCCTCACCTGGACCTAGTGAATATGCTCCATCTGGGCCTCATTTGGACCTGGTGACTCTGATACCTACCTGGGAATCATCGGGACATGTTCCACTGCATGGCCTGCAGGTTGGCCTCACCTGGACCTGAGAACTCTAGTCCCTACCTCGGCATCATCTGGACATGGTTCCTCTGCATGGCTTGCAGGTTGGCCTCACTTGTTTCTGGTGAGGGGGGTTGTCACATGGGCCTCACACATGCCTGGTGACACAGGTCCCCACTTGGGCCTCACTTGGACCTGGTGACTCTGGTCCTTACCTGGTCCTCACCCGGAACTCGTAACTCTGTTCACCACCTGGGAATAACCTGGACCTGGTGACTCTGGTCCCCATCTGGATGTCACCTGGACCAGGTGTTTCTGGTACCCCTCTAGGCCTCAACCAGAACTGGTGACTCTGGTCCTCAACTGGGCCTCACTGGGACCTAGTGAACATGCTCCCCACCTGCGCCTCATCTGGACCTGGTGACTCTGGTTCTACCTAGGCATCATAGGGACATGGTTACTCTATTCCCCACTGGGACTGACCTGATCCTGGTAACATTGGTCCTGACTTTGGCCTCTTCTGTACTTAGTGACTCTGGCTCCACCTGGGCCTCACCTGTAACTGGTGACTCTGATCCTAAGCATGGCCTCACCTGACCTGGTGACTGTGGTTCCCATCGGGACCTCACCTGGACCTCATGTCTCTGGTCCAACCTGGGCCTCACCAGGACCTGGTGTCTCAGGTACCATCCTTGGTAGCATCAGGATATGGTTACACTGTTCACTAACAGTGACCCAGCCGGACCTATTAACTCTGGTCTTCACCTGGGCCACACCTGGACATGGTGACACACGTTCCCACCTGGGTCTCACCTGGACATGATGAGTCGTATCCCCACCTGGTCCTCACCTGTAATTTGTGATTCTCGTTCCCACATGGACGTCATCTGGACATGGTGGCTGCAGTGTTTCTAGCTTCTCATGTACCTCGTGACTCTGGTCCCCACCAGGGGCCTCACCTGGGACCTGGTGAGTGTGGTTGCCACCTGCACCTCACCTGGACCTGGTGATTCTGGTCTGCACCTGAGACTACCCTGGATCTGGTGACTGTGGTCCCCACCTGGACATCACCTGGATTTAGGGACTCCGGTCCCCATCTGGGCCTCACCTGGCCCTATTGATCAAGGTCTCATCTGGGCAAAATTGGGACCCGGTGACTGTGTTCCACAACTGGACCTCACCTGGACCATGTGACACTGGTTCCGCTCTGGGCCTCACCGTACCCTAGTGACTGTGAACAACACTTTGGCCTGACTTGGACCTGCTGACCCTGGTTGCCACCTGCGCCTGACCTCGAACTGTTGACTCTGGTTCTTTCAAGGGCCTCCCCTGGACCTGGTGATCCTGGTCCCCACCTGGGACTTACCTGGACGTGGTGACACTTGTCACCACCGGGGACTCACCTGGACCTGCTTACTGTGTTCCACACCTGGGCCACAAGTATACCTGATCACCATGGTCCCCAAGACAGAATCACATGGACCTGTTGCCTCTGATCCCCACCGGGGCCTCACGTGTACCTGGTAACTCTGGTCCTCACCTGGGTCTCATCTGGACCTAGTGACTCTCGTCCCCACCTGGGCTTCACCTGGATCTGGTCACTCTGGTCCCCACCTGGAATTCACCTGGATCTGGTGACTCTGGTCCCCACCTGGACCTCACCTGGATCTGGTGACTCTGGTCCTCAGTATGGCCTCACCTGGACCTAGTGTCTCTCATCCCCACTTTGACCTAACTCAGAACTGCTGAATCTTGCCCCCATCTAGGCCGCACCCAGACCTGATGACTCTTGTCCGCAGCTATGCCTCAATTCGACCTGATGAATCTGGTCCTAACGTGGGCCTCACATGGACCTGGGACTCAGCTGCATAGAGTGGCGCTGGTTCCCACAAGGGCCTCCCCTGATACTGGTGACTGTGGTCTTATTCTATGCCTCAACAGGAACTAGTGATTTTGTTCCCCATCTGGGCCTGCATGGCCTTAGTGACTCTGGTCCTCACCCAGGCATCATTGGGACCTGGATACTCTATTCCACACCTGGGCCTCACTTTGACCCGGGATCTCTGGTCCCATTATGGGCCTCAAACTAAACTGGTTACTCTGGTTGCCCCTCTGGGCCTCACCCTTACCTGGTGACTCTGGTCACCCATTGGGCTTCACTTTGGCCTGGTGAATCTGGTTACCCCCTCTAGGCTCAACTTGACCTCGTGACACTGGTCCTCAACTGGGCCTCAACAGGACCTGGTGAATCTACTCCTCACTTAGGCCTCGTCTGGACCTTGTGACTCTTTTCCCACCTGGCATCAATAGGACACGGTTTACTCTGTTCCCTACCTGGGCCTAACCTGCACACGATAACTTTGCTCCACACTTTGGCCTCAAATGGTCCTGATGACTCTCGTCCCCCCCCACCTAGGCCACAATCTGGACCTGGTGACTGTGGTCCCCCACCAGGCTCTCACCTGGACATGGTGACTCTCGTTCCCACACTGAACCACACCTGGACCTGGTGACTGTGGTGTTCTTGTAGACTCACATTTACCTGGAGACTCTGGTCCCCACCTGGATCTGGTGACTCTTGCCTGCAGGTTGTCCTCACCTGGACCTGGTAACTCTAGTCCCTATATGGGCATCTTCGGGACGTGGTTCCACTGCAAGGCCTGCAGGATGGCCTCACCTGGACCTGGTGAGTGGGGTTACCACTTGGGCCTCACGCATACTAGGTGACACAGGTCCCCACGTGGGTCCTAACTTGGATCTGGGTGTATCTGGTAATTCTGGTCACCACCTGAGAATCACCTGGACTTGGTGAATCTGGTAAATCTGGTCACCACCTGGAATCACGTGGACCTGGTGAATCTGGTTCCCATCTGGGCTTCACCCAGTCCTGATGACTTTGTTCCGCACCTGGACCTGATTGCTGTGGACTCCTTCTTGACCTCACCTGGAACTGGTGACTCTGATCCTAACTGGGGCCTCACCCAGATATGGTGACTCTGGTCCTCACCTATGGAAAATTATGACCAGGATACTCTCTTCCACACCGGAGTCACACCTGCACATGATGACTCTGGAACCTCTCTAGGCCTCACCCTGACCTGGTGATTCTGGTCCCCATCTGGATTTCACCTGGTCCAGGTGATTCTGGTACCCCTCTAGGGTCAACCAGATCTGGTTGACTCTGGTCCTCACCTGGGCCTCACCTGGACCTAGTGAATATAATCCATCTGGGCCTCTTTGGACCTGGAACTCTGGGTCCCTACCTGGCATCATCGGAACATGGTTTACTCTGCATTGCCTGCAGGTTGGCCTCCACCTGGACCTGGTGAGTGTGGTTGCCACCTGGGTCTCACCCATACCTGGTGACACGGGTCACCACGTGGGCCACACTTCGACCTGGTGAATCTGGTCCTTACCTGGTCCTCACCCGGAACTGGTAACTCCGGTCATCATCTGGGAATCTCCTGGACCCTTGTGGAATCTGGTCCCCATCTGGGCCTCCCCAGTCCTGGCGACATTGTTCCCCACCTGGACCTGATTGCTGTGGACTCCTTCTTGGCCTCACCTGAAACTAGTTACTCTGATCCTAAGTGGGCCTCACATAAATCTGCTGAATCTGGTCTTAACCTGTGGACCATTATGACCTGGATACTCTGTTCCACATCTGAGCCTCACCTGGACATGATGACTCTGGAACCACTCTGGGCCTCACCCTGACCTTGTGACTCTGGTCCCCATTAGGATGTAACCTGGACCAGGGGATTCTGGTACCCCTCTAGGCCTCAACCAGATCTGGTGACTCTGGTCCTCAACTGGGACCTCACCTGGACTTAGAGAATATGCTCCATCTTGGCCTCATTTGGACCTGGTGACTCTGGTCCCTACCTGGGCATCATCGGACATGGTTCTACTACATGGCCTGCAGGTTGGCCTCACCTGGAACTGGTGAGTGGGATTGCCACCTGGGGCTCACCCATACCTGGTGACTCAGGTCCCCATGTCGGCCTCTTGGACCTGGTGATTCTGGTCCTTACCTGGTCCTCTCCCAACCCTGGGGTCTCTGGTCATCACCTGGGCCTCACCTGGACAAGGTGAATCTTGTCCCCATCTGGGCCTCACCCAGTCCTGTTTACTTGTTCCGCACCTGGAGCTGATTGCTGTGGACTCTTTCTTGCCTCACCTGGAACTGGTGACTCTGATCCTATCTGCGCGTCACCCAGATCTGGTGACTCTGGTCCGCATCTGGGCATCATTGGTACCTGGTGAGTCTGTTCCACACCTGAGCCTCACCTGGACATGATGACTCTGGAACCTCTCTGGCCTCACCCTGACCTGGTGACTCTGATTCCATCTGGATATCACCTTGACCAGGTGATTCTGGTACCCCTCTGGGCCTCAACCAGATCTGGTGACCCTGGTCCTCAACTGGGCCTCACCTGGACCTAGTGAATTTGCTCGATCTGGGCCTCATTTGGACCTGGTGACTCTGGTCCCTACCTGGGCATCATCGGGACATGGTTCCACTTCATGGCCTGCAGGTGGCCTCACCTGGACCTGGTAAATCTGGTTGCTACATGGGAATCATCGGGACATGGTTCCTATGCATGGCCCGAAGGATGGCCTCTCCTGGACTTGGTGAGTGTGGTTGCCATCTGTGCATCACCCATACCTGGGGACACAGGTACCCACTTGGGCCTCACTTGGACCTGGTGAATCTGGTCCTTACCTGGTCCTCAGCCGGAAACTGGTAACTCTGGTCACCACCTGGGAATCACCTGGACCTGGTGAATCTGGTCCCCATCTGGGTCTCACCCAGTCTGGTGACTTTGTTCCCCACCTGGACCTGATTGCTGTGGACTCCTTCTTGGCCTCACCTGGAACTGGTGACTCTGATCCTAACTGGACCTCAACCAATCTGGTGACTCTGGTCCTCACCTGGGGACCATTATGACCTGGATATTCTGTTCCACACCTGAGCCTCACCTGGACATGATAACTTTGCTCCACACTTGGGTCTCAAATGGTACTGATGACTCTGGTCCCCCTCCTAGGCGTCAATCTGGACCTGGTGACTGTCGTCCCCACCTGGGCCTCACCTGGACCTGGTGAGTGTGGACCCACCTGGGCCTCACCTGGACGAGGTGACTGGTTCCCACAGGGACCTCACCTGGACCTGGTGACTCAGCCCTCATATGGGCTTCATGGGACCTGGTTTCTCAGTTCCACATCGGGGCCTCACCTGGACCTAGTGATTCTCGTCCCCCTGTGGGCCTCACCCTGAAGTGGTGACTCTGGTCCCACCTGGATATCACCAGAACGTGGTGACTCTGGGCCCCCTCTGGGACTCAACTGGACCTGGGGAAAGTGGTCCTCAACTGGGCCTCACAGGACTTGGTGAATCTACTCCTCACTTAGGCCTCGTCTGGACCTCGTGACTCTTTTCCCACCTGGCATCAATGGGACATGGTTAATCTGTTTCCCACCTGGGCGTCACCTGGATATGATAAGTTTACTCCACACTTTGGCCTCAACTGGTCTTGATGACTCTGGACCCCCACTAGGCCTCAATCTGGAACTGATGACTGTGGTCCCCACCAGGGTCTCACCTGGACCTGGTGACTCTCGTTCCCACATGAACAACACTTGGACCTGGTGACTGTGGTGTTCTTGTAGACTCACATTTACCTAATGAAACAGGTCCCCACTAGGGCCTCACCTGGATCTGGTGACTCTGGCCTGCAGTTTGGCCTCACCTGGACTGGTGAGTGGGGATGCCACCTGGGCCTCACCCATACCTGGTGACTCAGGTCCCCACGTGGGCTTCTTGGCCCTGGTGAATCTGGTCCTTAACTGGTCCTCTCCCAGTCCCGGGGACTCTGGGAACCACCTGGGGCTCACGTTGACCTGGTGAATCTGGTCCCCATCTGGGCCTCACGCAGTCCTGGTGACTTTGTTCCCCACCTGGGCCTGATGCTGTGGACTCATTCTTGGCCTCACCTGGAACTGGTGACTCTGATACTATCTGCGCGTCACCGAGATCTGGTGACTCTGGTCCTACCCTGGGCATCATTGGAACCTGTTGACTCTGTTCCACACCTGAGCCTCACCTGGACATGATGACTCTGGAAACGCTCTGTGTCTCACCCTGACCTGGTGACTCTGGTCTCCATCTGGATGTCACCTGGACCAGGTGATTCGGGTACCCCTCTAGGACTCAACCAGATCTGGTGACTCTGGTCCTCAAATGGGCCTCACTGGGACCTAGTGAATATGCTCCCCAACTGTGCCTCATCTGACCTGGTGACTCTGGTTCTACCTGGGCATCATCGGGACACGGTTACTGCATTCCGCACTGGGACTGACCTGATCCTGGTAACTCTGGTCCTGATTTGGCCTCTTCTGTACCAGGTGACTCTGGGTCCACCTTCGGTTCACCGGTTACTGGTGACTCTAATCCTAAGCATGGCCTCAACTAACCTGGTGATTGTGGTTCCCATCGGGACCTCAACTGGACCTCATGACTCTGGTCCAACCTGGGCCTCACCAGGACCTGGTGTCTCTGGTTCCCACCTGGGTAGCATCAGGATCCGGTTACACTGTTCACTAACATTGACCCAGCCGGACCTATTAACTATGGTCTTCACATGGGCCACACATCGACATGGTGACACTGGTTCCCACCTGGGACTCACCTGGACATGTTGAGTCGGATCCCAACCTGGTCCTCACCTGTAACTGGTGATTGTCGTTCCCACATGGACATCATGTGGCCCTGGTGGCTGCAGTGTTTTCTAGCTTCTCATGTACCTAGTGACTCTGATCCCCACCAGGGCCTCACCGGGTCCTGGTGACTTTGGTTTCACCTGAACCTCACCTGGACCTGGTGATTCTGGTCTGCACCTAAGACTACCCTGGATCTGGTGACTGTGGTACCCACCTGGGATTTCAACTGGATTTGGGGACTCCGGTCCCCATCTGGGCCTCACCTGGCCCTGTTGACCATGGTCCTCAACTGGGCAAAATTGGGACCCGGTGACTGTGTTCCACAACGGACCTCACCTGGACCAGGTCACTCTGGTCCCCCTCTGGGTCTCACGTGTCCTAGTGACTGTGAACCCCACTTTGGCCTGACTTGGACCTGCTGACCCTGGTTGCCACCTGAGCCTGACCTCGAACTGTTGACTCTGGTTCTTTCAAGGGCCTCCACTGTACCTGGTGATTCTGGTCCCCACCTGGGCCAAACCAGGACGTGGTGACACTTGTCACCACCAGGGAATCACCTGGAACCTGCTTACTGTGTTCCCACACCTGGGCCTCAAGTAGACCTGTTGACCATGGTCCCCTAAGCCGGCCTCACATGGACCTGTTGCCTCTGATCCCCACCGGGGCCTCACTTGTACCTGATATCTCTGGTCCCCACCTTGACCTCATCTGGACCTAGTGACTCTGGTCCCCACCTGGGCTTCACCTGGATCTGGTGACTCTGGTCACCCCTTTGACTTCTCTTGGGCCTGGTGAATCTGGACATGAGCTGTCCGCACATGGATGTGGTGACTGGTCGCCACCTGGGCCTCTCCCTGGACTTGGCGAATCCTGTTGCTAATTGTGCCTCACCTGGACCTTGTGACTGTGTTCCCACCTGGACCTCACATGGATCTGGTGGCTCTGGTTCCCATATTGGGCTCTCCTGGACTGGTTCCTGTGGGTCTCCCATCTGGACTCACCTGGAAAACAATGACTCTGATCCATATTTGGGCCTATCCTGGATCTGTTCTCTCTGGTCCTTACCTGGCCTCATTGGGACCTGTATACTCACTTATATACCTGGGCCTCACCTGAACCTGGTGACTGTGGTCCCACCTGGGCCTCACTTGCACGAGGTGCCTAGTTTCCACAGGGACCTCACCTGGACCTGGTGACTCAGGTCCTCATATGGGCATCATGGGACCTGGTTTCTCAGTTCCACATCGGGGCCTCACCTGGAACTAGTGATTCTCGTCCCCCTCTGGGCCTCACCCTGACGTGGTGACTCTGGTCCCCACCTGGATATCACCAGAACCAGGTGACTCTGGTCCACCTCTGGGACTCACCGGGAGCTGGGGACACTGGTCCTCATCTGGGCCTCAACAGGACCTGGTGAATCTACTCCTCACTTAGGCCTCGTCTGGACCTTGTGACTCTTTTCCCACCTGGCATCAATGGGATATGGTTACTCTGTTCCCCACCTGGGCCTCACCTGGACATGATAACTTTGCTCCACACATTGGCATCAACTTGTCCTGATGACTCTGGTCCCCCACTAGTCCTCAATCTGGACCTGTTGACTGTGGTCCCCAGGGTCTCACCTGGACCTGGTGACTCTTGTTCCCACATGAACCACATGTGGACCTCGTGACTGTGCTGTTCTTGTAGACACATTTACCTGGTGACTCCGGTCCCCATTAGTGCCTCACCTGCAATTCGTAACTCTGGTCCCTACCTGGGCATTATCGGGACACGGTTCCTCTGCATGGCCCGAAGTTTGGCCTCCCCTGGACCTGGTGAGTGGGGTTGCCATCTGGGCCTCACCCATACCGGTGACACAGGTACCCACGTGGGCCTCACTTGGACCTGGTGAATATGGTCCTTACCTGGTCCTCACCCGGAACTGGTAACTCTGGTCACCACGTGGGAATCACCTGGACCTGGTGAATCTGGTCCCCATCTGGGCCTCACCCAGTCCTGGTGACTTTGTTCCCTACCGGGACCTGATTGCTGTGGACTCTTTCTTGGCCTCACCTCGTACTGGTGCGTCTGATGCTATGTGGCCTCACCCAGATCTGGTGACTCTGGTCTTTCCTAATCGTCATTCCTCCTGCCACCACCGCACCTCCCCACCTTTCAGCTTGCTTTTTTCCCGTTTTGCTGTTTACCCCACCCCTTCGTTTTCCCCACTCTTCCCCACCATCCCGTACCTTTCATTTTCCGTTCCATTTCTTCCCCTTTCCCCCCTGGACCACTTGTGTGTAACACTCGACCCCTTTTTTCCCTATAGTCGTTATTTTTTTTTTTTCATTTCCACCATCCGCTTGCCCCCGCGCCCCCCACCCTTTCTACCATCTCTTCCACCCTTTTCTTACTTTGTGTACATTTATCCGCGCCCCCTTGTTATTTGACTTTTACCTTCACTCTTTTTTCGCTCATCCCTATTGGTCCTTTTTTCTGTTTTCCGTTTATTTTCTCCGCTCCACCTTTGCTATTACTGGCCCAATTCCGGTGGTTTTAGTTCTGGGTTCCCCTCTAGGCCTCACTACACTCTTGTTCGTGCTTTTCCACCTTATTATTTTCGCTTGTCCCTCATATTCTTCCTTGACTCTTTCCCTTTTCCTTATTC
>NW_023330517.1:59737-149766 GCF_011100685.1 Canis lupus familiaris | reverse complement strand
GAATAAGGAAAAGGGAAAGAGTCAAGGAAGAATATGAGGGACAAGCGAAAATAATAAGGTGGAAAAGCACGAACAAGAGTGTAGTGAGGCCTAGAGGGGAACCCAGAACTAAAACCACCGGAATTGGGCCAGTAATAGCAAAGGTGGAGCGGAGAAAATAAACGGAAAACAGAAAAAAGGACCAATAGGGATGAGCGAAAAAAGAGTGAAGGTAAAAGTCAAATAACAAGGGGGCGCGGATAAATGTACACAAAGTAAGAAAAGGGTGGAAGAGATGGTAGAAAGGGTGGGGGGCGCGGGGGCAAGCGGATGGTGGAAATGAAAAAAAAAAAATAACGACTATAGGGAAAAAAGGGGTCGAGTGTTACACACAAGTGGTCCAGGGGGGAAAGGGGAAGAAATGGAACGGAAAATGAAAGGTACGGGATGGTGGGGAAGAGTGGGGAAAACGAAGGGGTGGGGTAAACAGCAAAACGGGAAAAAAGCAAGCTGAAAGGTGGGGAGGTGCGGTGGTGGCAGGAGGAATGACGATTAGGAGCCCACGTGGACCTGAGTCACCAGGTATGGGTGAGGCCCAGGTGGCAATAACACTCACCAGGTCCAGGTGAGGCCAACCTGCAGGCCATGCAGTGGAACCATATCCCGATGATGCCCAGGTAGGGAGAATATTTACCAGGTCCAGGTGAGGCCAACCTGCATGCCATGCACTGGAAACATATCAAGATGATGCCCAGGTAGAGACCAGACTTACCAGGTCCAGGTGAGGCCAACCTGCAGGGCATGCAGTGAAACCATATCCCTGATGCCCAGGTATGGACCAGAGTCACCAGGTCCAAATGAGGCCCAGATGGAGCATATTCACTATGTACAGGTGAGTCCCCTTTGAAAACCAGAGTCACCAGATCTGTTTGAGTCCTAGGGGGACCAGAATCACCTTGTCTATGTGACATCCAGATGGGGACCAGAGTCACTAGGTCAGGGTGAGGCCCAGAGCGGTTCCAGAGTCAACATTTCCAGGTGAGCCTCAGGTGTGGTACAGAGTCACCAGGTACCAATGATGCCCAGGTGAGGACAAGAGTCACCCGGTCTGGGTGACGCACAGATAGGATCAGAATCACCAGTCCGGGTGAGGCCAAGAAAGGGCACAGCAATCAGGTCCAGGTGGGGAACAAAGTCACCAGGACTGGGTGAGGCACAGATGGGGACCAGATTCACCAGGTCCAGGTGAGGCCCAGGTGGTGACAAGAGTCCCCGGGTTTAGGAGAGGACCGGGAAAGGACAAGATTCACCAGGTCCAAGAGGCCCACGTAGGGACTTGAGTCACCAGGTATGGGTGAGGCCCAGGTGGCAACCCCACTCACCAGGTCCTGGTTAGACCAACCTGCAGGCCAGAGTCACCAGATCCACGTGAGTCCCTAGTGGGGACCAGATTCACCAGGTAAAAGTGAGTCTACAAGAACGCCAGAGTCACCAGGTCCAGGCGTGGTTCATGTAAGAACGAGACCACCAGGTCCAGGTGTGACCCAGGTGGGGACCACAGTCACCAGGTTCAGTTTGAGGCCTAGGTGGGGGGATCAGAGTCATCAGGACCAGTTGAGGGCCAAAGTGTGGGAGGCAAAGTTATCATTCCAGGTGAGGCCCAGTGGGAACAGACTAACCATGTCCCATTGATGCCAGGTGGGAAAAGAGTCACAAAGTCCAGACGAGACCTAAGTGAGGAGTAGATTCACCAGGTCCAGTTGTGCCCAGATGAGGACCAGTGTCCCAGCACCGGATGAGTCCCAGAGGGGGAACAGAGTCACCCGATTCTGGTGATATCCAGATGGGGACAAGAGTCACCATGTCAGGCTGAGGCCCAGAGGGGATCCAGCATCATCATGTCCAGGTGAGGCCAAGAAATAGTTCACAGCAATCAGGTCCAGGTGGGGAACAAAGTCACCAGACGAGGGTGAGACCCAGATGGGACCAGATTCACCAGGTCCAGGTGAGGCCCAGGTGGGGATAGAGTCCCCGGGTTTCGGAAAGGACCAGGTAACGACCAGATTCACTAGGTCCAAGAGGCTCACGTGGGGACCTGAGTCACCAGCTATGTGTGAGGCCTAGTGGCAACCCCACTCACCAGGTCTAGGTGAGGCAAACCGGCGGGCCAGAGTCACCAGATCCAGGTGAGGCCCTAGTGGGGACTGGAGTCACCAGGTACATGTGAGTATACAAGAACACCACAGTCACCAGGTCCAGGTGTGGTTCATCTGGTGAAGTGAAGCCCAAAGGGGTGACCAGAGTTACCAGGTAAGGGTGAGGCCCAAAGGGGAACCAGTAACTAGTTTAGTTTTGAGTCCCAGAATGGGACGAGAGGTCCATGGTCAATGTGAGGCACAGGTGTGGAATAGAGTATCCAGGTCCTAATGATTCCTGGGTGAGGACCAGAGTCACTAGGGCCATGCGGCCCAGATGGGAACAGAATCGCTAGGACCAGGTGAGGCATAGAATAAGACCACAGTCAGCTATATCAGGTGAGCCCCTTGTGGGAACCAGAGCCACTCTATCCAGCTGAGTCCCAGGTCCATGTGAGGCCCACGTGAGGAGCAGATTCATCAGGTCGAATTGAGGCATAGCTGGGGACAAGAGTCACCAAGTCTGGGTGCGGCCGAGGTGGGGCAAGATTCAGCAGTTCTGAGTTAGGTCAAAGTGGGGACGAGAGATGTCAGATCCAGATGAGGCCAAACTGAGGACCAGAGTCACCAGATGCAGGTCAGGTCCAGGTGTGGACCAGAGTCAGAAGATCCAGGTGAAGTCCAGGTGGGGACCAGAGTCACCAGATCCAGGTGAAGCCAAGGTAGGGACCAGAGTCGCTAGGTCCAGATGAGACCCAGATGAGGACCAGAGTTACCAGGTACACGTGAAGCCCCGGTAGGGATCAGAGGCAACATGTCCATGTGAGGCTGGCTTGGGGACCATGGTCAACAGGTCTACTTGAGGCCCAGGTGTGGAACACCGTAAGCAGGTCCAGGTGAGTTCCCGGTGGTGACAAGAGTCCCCAGGTCCAGGTCAGGCCCATGTGGGCACCAGGATCACCACGTCCAGGGGAGGCACTTGAAAGAACCAGAGTCAACAGTTCGAGGTCAGGCGCAGGTGGCAACCATGGTCAGGAGGTCCAAGTCAGGCCAAAGTGGGGTTCACAGTCACTAGGGCACGGTGACACCCAGAGGGGGACCAGAGTCACCTGGTCCAGGTGAGGTCCAGTTGTGGATCACAGTCACCGGGTCCCAATTTTGCCCAGTTGAGGACCATGGTCAACAGGGCCAGGTGAGCCTCAGATGGGAACGAGAGCCCAAAATCCAGGTGAAGCCCAGGTGGGGACCACAGTCACCAGATCCAGGGTAGTCTCAGGCGCAGACCAGAATCACCAGGTCCAGGTGAGGTGCAGGTGGCAACCACACACAACAGGTACCGGTGAGGCCCTGGTGGGGACCAGAGTCACGAGGTACATGAGAAGCTAGAAACACTGCAGCCACCAGATCCACATGATGTCCATGTGGGAACGAGAATCACCAGTTACAGGTGAGGATCAGGCAGGGATCTGAATCACATGTCCACGTGAGATCCAAGAGGGAACCAGTGCCACCATGTCCAGGTGTGGCCCAGGTGAAGACCAGAGTTAATAGGTCCGGCTGGGTCACTGTTAGTGAAGAGTGTAACCATATCCTGATGCTACCCAGGTGGGTACAAGAGACACCAGGTCCTGGTGAGGCCCAGGTGGGACCAGAGACATGAGGACCAGAGACATGAGGACCAGAGACATGAGGTCCCGATGGGAAACACAGACACCAGGTCAGGTGAGGCCATGCTTAGGATCCGAGTCACCAGTTACAGGTGAGACCCAGGTGGAGCCATAGTCACCAGGTCCAGATGAGGCGAAGGTGGAGAGCATATTCACTACGTCCCGTTGAGGCCCAGTAGAGGACCAGAGTCACCAGGTCTAGTTGAGGCATAGAGGGGTACCAGATTCACCTGGACTAGGTGCCTTCCAGATGGGGACCAGAGTCACCATGTCAGGGAGAGGCCCAGAGGGGATCCAGAGTCATCATGTCCAGGTGAGTCTCAGGTGTGGAACAGAGTATCCAGGTCATAATGGTCCACAGGTGAGGACCAGAGTCAACAGATCTGGGTGAGGCCCAGTTAGGATCAGAGTCAACAGTTCCAGGTGAGGCTAAGAAGGAGTCCACAGCAATCAGGTCCAGGTGGGGAAAAAAGTCACGAGGACTGGGTGAGCCCAGATGGTGACACAGAATTCACCAGGTCCAAGTGATTCCCAGGTGTTGACCAGAGTTACCAGATTCACCAGGTCCAGGTGATTCCACAGGTGGGTGACCAGAATTCCAGATACACCAGGTCCAAGTCAGGCCCACGTAGGGGCCTGTGTCACCAGGTATGCGTGAGGCCCAAGTGGCAACCCCACTCACCAGGTCCAGGTGAGGCCTACCTGCAGGCCATGCAAAGTAACCGGGTCCCGATAATGCCAAGGTAGGGACCAGAGTTACCAGGTCCAGGTGAGGACAACCTGCAGGCCATGCAGTGGAACCAGGTCCCCATGATGCCCAGGTAGGGACCAGAGTAACCAGGTCCAAATGAGGCCAAGATGGAGCATATTCACTAAGTCCAGCCGAGTCCCAGTTGAGGACCCAGGACACCAGATCTGGTTGAGCCCTAGAGGGGTACCAGAATCACCTGGTCCAGGTGACATCCAGATGGGGACCAGAGTCACCAGGTCAGGATGAGGCCCAGAGAGGTTTCAGAGTCATCACGTCCAGGTGAGGCTCAGGTGTGGAACAGAGTCACCAGGTACCAATGATTTCCAGGTGAGGACCAGATTCACCAGGCCTGAGTCACGCACAGAGAGGATAAGAGTCACCAGTTCCAGGTGAGGCCAAGAAAGGGTCCAAAGCAATCAGCTCCAGGTGGGGAACAAAGTCACCAGGACTGGGTGAGGCCCAGATGGGGACCAGATTCACCAGGTCCAGGTGATTCCCAGGTGGTGACAAGGGTTATCTGTTCCGGGTGAAGACCAGGTAAGGACCAGATTCACCAGTTCCAAGTGAGGCCCACGTGAGACCTGTGTCACCAGGTATGGGTGAGGCCCAGATGGCAAGCCCACTCTCCAGGTCCAGGTGAGGCCTATCTGCAGGCCATGCAGAGGAACCGTGTCCCGATGATGCCCAGGTAGGGACCAGAGGTACGAGGTCCAGGTGACGCCAACCTGCAGACCATGCAGAGGAACCGTGTCCCGATGATGCCCAGGTAGGGACCAGAGTTACCAGGTCAAGAAGAGGCCAACCTGCAGACCATTATGGGAACCATGTCCCGATGTTGCCCACGTAGGGACCAGAGTCACCTTTCCAAATGAGGCCCAGATTCAGCATATTCACTAGGTCCAGGTGAGGCCCAGTTGAGGACAAGAGTCACCAGAACTGGTTGAGCCCTAGAGGGGTTCCAGAATTCCCTGGTCCAGGTGACATCCAGATGGAGACCAGATCACCAGGTCAGGGTGAGGCCCAGAGAGGTCCCAGAGACATCATGTCCAGGTGAGGCTCAGGGGTGGAATAGAGTTACCAGGTACCAATGATGCCCAGGTGAGGACGAGAGTCACCAGGTCTGGGTGAGGCACAGATAGGATCAGAGTCACCAGTTCAAGGTGAGGGCAAGAAAGAGCCCAGAGCAAACACGTCCAGGTGGGGAACATAGTCACCAGGACTGGGTTAGGCCCAGATGGGGACCAGATTCACCAGGTCAAGGTGAGGCCCAGGTTGTGACAAGATTCCCAGGGTCTGGGAGAAGACCAGGTAAGGGCCAGATTCACCAGGTCCAAGAGGCCCACGTGGGGACCTGAGTCACCAGGTATGGGTGAGGACCAGGTGGCATCCCACTAACCAAGTCCAGGTGAGGCCAACCTGCAGGCCAGAGTCACCAGATCCAGGTGAGGCCCTAGTGGGGACCAGAGTCACCAGGTAAACGTGAGTCTACAAGTACACCACAGTCACCAGGTCCAGGTGTGATTCATGTGGGAACGAGAGTCACAAGGTCCAGGTGAGACCCAGGTGTGGATGACAGTCTCCAGGTCCAGATTGAGGCCTAGGTGGGGGGACCAGAGTCATCGGGACGAGTTGAGTCCAAAGTATGGAGCAAAGTTATCATGTCCAAGTGAGGCCCAGGTGGGGAACAGAGTAAAAATGTCCCATAGATGCCAGGTGGGAAAAGAGTCACAAGGTCCAGACGAGGCCTAAGTGAGGAGTAGATTCACCAGGTCCTGTTGAGGCCCAGTTGAGTATCAGTGTCCCCAGCTCTGGGTGATTCCCAGAGGGGGACCAGAGTCACCCGGTTCTGGTGTCAGTCAGGTGCGGACCAGAGTCACCACGTCAGGATGAGGCCCAGAGGGGAATGAGAATCACTAGGTCCAGGTGAGGCCCCGATGTGGAACTGAGAAAACAGGTCCCATGATGCACATATGAGGACCTGAGTCACCAGTCCCAGGGGAGGTCCCTGTGGGAACCAGTCACCTCGTCCAGGTGAGGCCCAGGTGGGACCTCAGTCACCAGTTCCAGGTGAGGCCCAGGTATATAAGAGAGTATCCAGGTCCCAATGATGCCCAGGTAAGTTCCAGAGTCAACAGGTCCAGGAGAGGCCCAAATATGGATCAGAGTCATTGTGTTCCAGGGGAGGCCAGATGGAGACCACAGGAACCAGGTCCAAAAGAGCCCCATATGGGAACCAGAGCCACCAGATCCAGGTGAGGTCCAGGTGGGACCACAGTCACAAAGTCCAGGTGAGGCGCAGGTGGCAACAGGATTCACCAAGTCCAGGTGAGGCCCAGGTGGCGACCAATCACCAGATCCAGGTGCGGATCAGCTAAGAACCAGATTCACCAGGCCCATGTGAATCTCAAAGGGGTGACCAGAGAAACCAGGTAACGGTGAGGCCCAGAGGGAGAATCAGACTAACCAGTTTAGTTAGAGGCCGAGAATGGGACAAGAGGTCCCTGGTCAAAGTGAGGCCCAGGTGTGGAATAGAGTATCCAGGTCCCAAAGATGCCTGGGTGAGGACCAGAGTCTCTAGGGCCATGCAGGCCCAGATGGGGAACAGAATCACTAGGTCCAGGTGAGGCATAGAATAAGACCAGAGTCAGCAGTATCAGGTGAGCCACTTGTGGGAACCAGAGCCACTCTACCCAGCTGAGTCCCAGGTCCATGTGAGGCCCACGTGAGGACCAGATTCATCAGGTCGAATTGACGCATAGTTGGGGACAAGAGTCACCAGGTCTGGGTGCGGCGTAGGTGGGGGCAAGATTCAGCAATTCTGAGTTAGGTCAAAGAGGGAACGAGAGACACCAGGTCCAGGGGAGGCCAAACTGAGGAACAGAGTCACCAAATCCAGGGAAGAACCATGTTGAAAAGAGAGTCACCAGGTCCAGGAGAGGTCCAGGTGGGGACCAGAGTCACCAGATCCAGGTGAAGTCCAGGTAGGGACCAGAGTCACCAGATCCAGATGAGGCCCAGGTGAGGACAGAGTTACCATGTACACGTGAGGCCCCGGTGGGGATCAGAGGCAACAGGTCCATGTGAGTCCCGCCTGGGGACCATGGTCAACAGGTCTACTTGGGACACAGGTGTGGAACACAGTAACCAGGTCCAGGTGAGTCCCCGGTGGTGACAAGAGTCACCAGGTCCAGGTGAGGCCCAGGTGGGGACCAGGAACACCAGGTACAGGGGAGGCCCTTGAAAGAATCAGAGTCAACAGCTCGAGGTCAGGCGCAGGTGGCAACCAGGGTCAGCAGGTCCAAGTCAGGCCAAAGTGGGCTTCACAGAAAGTAGGGCACGGTGAGACCCAGAGGGGGACCAGAGTCACCTGGTCCAGGTGAGGTCCAGTTGTGGAACACAGTCACTGGGTCCCTAATTTCCCCGTTGGGGACCATGGTCAACAAGGCCAGGTGAGGCCCAGGTGGGGACCGGAGTCCCCAAATCCATGTGAAGCCCAAGTGGGGACCACAGTCACCAGATCAGGGTAGTCTCGGGTGCAGACCAGAATCACCAGGTCCAGGTGAGGTGAAGGTGGCAACCACACTCACCAGGTCCCGGTGAGGCCCTGGTGGGGACCAGAGTCACGAGGTACATGAGAAGCTAGAAACACTGCAGCTACCAGGTCCACATGATGTCCATGTGGAAACGAGAATCACCAGTTTCAGTTGAGGACCAGGTGGGGATCCGACTCACCATGTCCAGATGAGACCCAGGTGGGAACCAGTGTAACCATGTCCAGGTGTGGCCCAGGTGAAGACCAGAGTTGATAGGTCCGGCTGGGTCACTGATAGTGAACAGTGTAACCATACCCTGATGCTACCCAGGTGGATACCAGAGACACCAGGTCCTGGTGAGCCCCAGGTGCAACCAGAGACATGAGGTCCACGTGAGGTCCCGATGGGAACCACAGTCACCAGGTCAGGGGAGGCCATGCTTAGATCAGAGTCACAGGTTACATGTGAGGCCCAGGTGGAGCCAGAGTCACCTGGTACAGATGAGGCCAAATTCAGGACCAGAGTTACCAGGATCAGGTCAGTCCCAGTGGGGAACAGAGTAACCATGTTCCGATGATGCCCAGGTAGACCCAGCGTCACCAGGTCCAGATGAGGCGCAGGTGGGGAGCATATTCACTAGGTCTCGGTGAGGCCCAGTTGAGGACCAGAGTCACCAGGTCTATTTGAGCCCTTGAGGAGTAACAGATTCACCTGGTCTAGGTGACATCCAGATGGGGACCAGAGTCACCATGTCAGGGTGAGGCCCCTAGGGTATCCAGAGTCATCATGTCCAGGTGAGGCTCAGGTGTGGAACAGAGTATCCAGGTCATAATGGTCCACAGGTGAGGACCAGTGTCACCAGATCTGGGTGAGACCCAGTTAGGATCAGAGTCTCCAGTTCCAGGTGAGGCCAAGAAGGAGTCCACAGCAATCAGGTCCAGGTGGGGAACAAAGTCACCAGGACTGGGTGAGGCCCAGATGGGGCCTGATACACCAGGTCCACGTGAGGCCCAGGTGGTGACCAGAGTCCCCAGGTTTGGGAGAGAACCAGTTAAGGACCAGATTCACCAGGTCCAAGAGGCCCACGCGGGGACCTGAGTCACCAAATATGGGTGAGGCCCAGGTGGCAACCCCACTCACCAGGTCCAGGTGAGGCCAAATTTTGGTAGAGTCACTAGATCCAGTTGAGGCCCTAGTGGGGACCGGAGTCACCAGGTAAATGTGAGTCTACAAGAACACCACAGTCACCAGGTCCAGGTGTTGTTCATGTGGGAACGAGAGTCACAAGGTCCAGGTGAGACCCAGGTGGGGACCACAGTCACCAGGTCCAGATTGAGACCTAGGTCGGAGGACCAGAGTCATCAGCACCAGTTGAGGCCAAAGTGTGGAGAAAAGTTACCATGTCCAGGTGAGGCCCAGGTGGTGAACAGAATATCCATGTCCCATTGATGCCAGGTGGGAAAAGTGTCACAAGGTCCAGACGAGGCCAAAGTGAGGAGTAGATTCAATTAGTCCTGTTGAGGCCCTGTTTAGGACCGGTGTCCCCAGCTCCGGGTGAGACCCAGTTGGGGACCAGAGTCCCCAAATCCAGGTGAAGCACAGGTGGGGACCAGAGTCACCAGATCCAGGTGAAGCCCAGGTGGGGACCACAGTCACCAGATCCAGGGTAGTCTCATGTGCAGACCAGAATCACCAGGTCCAGGTGAGGTGCAGGTGGTAACCACACTCACCAAGTCCCGGTGAGGCCCTGGTGGGGACCAGAGTCACGAGGTACATGTGAAGCTAGAAACACTGCAGCCACCAGGTCCACGTGATGTCCATGCTGGAATGAGAATCACCAGTTACAGGTGAGGACCAGGTGGGGATCCGACTCACCATGTCCAGGTGATACCAAGGTTGGAACCAGTGTCACCATGTCCAGGTGTGGCCCAGGTGAAGACCAGAGTTAATAGGTCTGGCTGGGTCGCTATTAGTGAACAGTGCAACCATATCCTGATGCTACCCAGGTGGGTACCAGAGACACCGGGTCCTGGTGTGGCCCAGGTGGGACCAGAGACACGAGGTCCAGCTGAGGTCCCGATGGGAACCACAGTCTCCAGGTCAGGTGAGGCCATGCTTAGGATCAGAGTCACCAGTTACAGGTGAGGCCCAGGTGGAGCCAGAGTCACCTGGTAAAGAAGAGGCCAAAGTCAGGACCAGAGTTACCAGGATCAGGTCAGTCCCAGTGGGGAATAGAGTCACCATGTCTCGATGATGCCCAGGTAGAACCAGAGTCAACACGTCCAGATGAGTCGCAGGTGGGGAGCATGCTCACTAGGTCCCAGTGAGTCCAAGTGAGGACCAGATTTACCAGGTCAAGTTGAGGCCTAGAGGGGTACCAGATTCACCTGGTCTAGGTGACATCCAGATGGGGACCAGAGTCATCATGTCAGGCTGAGGCCCAGAGGGGATCTAGAGTCATCATGTCCAGGTGAGGCTCAGGTGTGGAACAGAGTATCCAGGTCATAATGGTCCACAGGAAGGAACAGAGTCACCAGATCTGGGTGAGGCACAGTTAGGATCAGAGTCACCAATTCCAGGTGAGGCCAAGAAGGAGTCCACAGCAATCAGGTCCAGGTGGGGAACAAAGTCACCAGGACTGGATGAGGCCCGGATGGGGACCAGATTCTCCAGGTCCATGTGATTCCCAGGTGGTTACCAGAGTTACGAGTTCCGGGTGAGGACCAGGTAAGGACCAGATTCACCAAGTCCAAGTGAGGCCCACGTGGGGACCTGTGTCACCAGGCATGTGTGAGACCCAGGTGACAACCCCACTCACCAGGTCCAGGTGAGGCCAACCTGCAGGCCAATGCAGAGGAACCATCTCCCGATGATGCCCAGGTAGGGACTAGAGTTACCAGGTACACGTGAGGCCAAACTGCAGGCCATGCAGTGGAACCATGTCCCGATAATGCCCAGGTAGGGACCAGAATCACCAGGTCCAATGAGGCCCAGATGGAGCATATTCACTAGGTCCAGGTGAGGTCCAGTGGAAGACCAGAATCACCAGATCCAGGTGAAGTCCAGGTGGGGACCAGAGTCACCAGATCCAGGTGAAGCCCAGGTGGGGACCAGAGTCACTAGGTCCAGATGAGGCCCAGGTGAGGATCAAAGTTACCAGATACACGTGAGGCCCGGTGGGGATCAGAGCCAAAAGGTCCACGTGAGGCCGGCTTGGGGACCATCGTCAACAGGTCTACGTGAGGCCCAGGTGTGGAACAAAGTAATCATGTCCAGGTGAGTCCCCGGTGGTGAGAAGAGTCACCACGTCCAGTTGAGGACCAATTGGGGACCAGGATCACCAGGTACAGGGGAGGCCCTTGAGAGAACCAGAGTCAACAGTTTGAGGTCAGGCGCAGGTGGCAACCAGGGTCAGCAGGTCCAAGTCAGGCCAAAGTGGGGTTGACAGTCACTAGGGCAAAGTGAGACCCAGAGGGGGACCAGAGTCACCTTGTCCAGGTGAGATCCAGTTGTGCAATACAGTCACCGGGTCCCAATTCTGCACAGTTGATGACCATGGTCAACAGGGCCAGGTGAGGCCCAGATGGGGACCGGAGTCCCCAAAATCAGGTGAAGCCCAGGTGGGGACCACAGTCACCAGATCTAGGGTAGTCTCAGGTGGAGACCAGAATCACCAGGTCCTGGTGACGTGCAGGTGGCAACCACACTCACCAAGTCCCGGTGAGGCCCCGGTGGGGACCAGAGTCACGAGGTACATGAGAAGCTAGTAACACTGCAGCCACCAGGTCCACATGATGTCCATGTGGGAACGAGAATTACAAGTTACAGGTGAGGAGCAGGTGGGGATCCGAGTCACCATGTCCAGGTGAGACCCAGGTGGGAACCAGTGTCACCATGTCTTCGTGTGCCCCAGGTGAAGACCAGAGTTATTAGGTCCGGCTGGATGAGTGTTAGTGAACAGTGTAACCATATCCTGATGCTACCCAGATGGGTACCAGAGACACCAGGTCCTGGTGAGGCCCAGGTGTAACCGGAGACATGAGGTCCAGGTGAGGTCCCTATGGGAACCACAGTCACCAGGTCAGGTGAGGCCATGCTTAGGATTTGAGTCACCAGTTACAGGTGAGGCCCAGGTGGAGCCAGAGTCACCAGGTCCAGATGAGGCAAAGGTGGGGAGCATATTCACTACGTCCCGTTGAGGCCTAGTAGAGGACCAGAGTCACCAGGTCTAGTTGAGGCATAGAGGGGGTACCAGATTCACCTGGACTAGGTGCCTTCCAGATGGGGACCAGAGTCACCATGTCAGGGAGAGGCCCAGAGGGGATCCAGAGTCATCATGTCCAGGTGAGTCTCAGGTGTGGAACAAAGTATCCAGGTCATAATGGTCCACAGGTGAGGACCAGAGTCAACAGATCTGGGTGAGGCCCAGTTAGGATCAGAGTCAACAGTTCCAGGTGAGGCTAAGAAGGAGTCCACAGCAATCAGGTCCAGGTGGGGAAAAAAGTCACGAGGACTGGGTGAGGCCCAGATGGGGACACAGATTCACCAGGTCCAAGTGATTCCCAGGTGGTGACCAGAGATACCAGATTCACCAGGTCCAGGTGATTCCCAGGTGGTGACCAGAATTACCAGATACACCAGGTCCAAGTCAGGCCCACGTAGGGGCCTGTGTCACCAGGTATGCGTGAGGCCCAAGTGGCAACCCCACTCACCAGGTCCAGGTGAGGCCTACCTGCAGGCCATGCAAAGTAACCGGGTCCCGATAATGCCAAGGTAGGGACCAGAGTTACCAGGTCCAGGTGAGGACAACCTGCAGGCCATGCAGTGGAACCAGGTCCCCATGATGCCCAGGTAGGGACCAGAGTAACCAGGTCCAAATGAGGCCAAGATGGAGCATATTCACTAAGTCCAGCCGAGTCCCAGTTGAGGACCAGAGACACCAGATCTGGTTGAGGCCTAGAGGGGTACCAGAATCACCTGGTCCAGGTGACATCCAGATGGGGACCAGAGTCACCAGGTCAGGGTGAGGCCCAGAGAGGTTTCAGAGTCATCATGTCCAGGTGAGGCTCAGGTGTGGAACAGAGTCACCAGGTACCAATGATAACCAGGTGAGGACCAGATTCACCAGGCCTGAGTCACGCGCAGAGAGGATAAGAGTCACCAGTTCCAGGTGAGGCCAAGAAAGATTGCAAAGCAATCAGCTCCAGGTGGGGAACAAAGTCACCAGGACTGGGTGAGGCCCAGATGGGGACCAGATTCACCAGGTCCAGGTGATTCCCAGGTGGTGACAAGGGTTACCTGTTCCGGGTGAGGACCAGGTTAGGACCAAGTTCACCAGGTCCAAGTGAGGCCCACGTGAGACCTGTGTCACCAGGTATGGGTGAGGCCCAGATGGCAAGCCCACTCTCCAGGTCCAGGTGAGGCCTATCTGCAGGCCATGCAGAGGAACCGTGTCCCGATGATGCCCAGGTAGGGACCAGAGTTACCAGGTCAAGAAGAGGCCAACCTGCAGACCATTATGTGGAACCATGTCCCGATGTTGCCCACGTAGGGACCAGAGTCACCAGGTCCAAATGAGGCACAGATGGAGCATATTCACTAGGTCCAGGTGAGGCCCAGTTGACGACCAGAGGCCCCAGATCTGGTTGAGGCCCAGAGGGGTACCTGATTCACCTGGTCTAGGTGACATCCAGATGGGGACCAGAGTAACCATGTCAGGGTGAGGCCCAGAGTGGATCCAGAGTCATCATGTCCAGGTGAGGCTCAGGTGTGGAACAGAGTATCCAGGTCATAATTGTCCACAGGTGAGGACCAGAGTCACCAGATCTGGGAAAGGCCCAATACGATCAGAGTTACCACTTCCAGGTGAGGCCAAGAAGGTGTCCACAGCAATCAGGTCCAGGTGGGGAACAAAGTCACCAGGTCTAGGTGATGCCCAGGTGATGACCACATTTACCAGTTCCGGGTGAGGACTAGGTAAGGACCAAATTCACCAGGTCCAAGTGAGGCCCACGTGGGGACCTGTGTCAACAGGCATGGGTAAGACCCAGGTGGGAACTCCACTCACCAGGTCAAGATGAGGCCTACCTGCAGGCCATGCTGAGGAACCATGTCCCGATGATGCCCAGGTAGGGACCAGAGTTACCAGGTCCAGGTGAGGCAAACCAGCAGGCCATGCAGTGGAACCATTTCCAGATGATGCCCAGTGAGTGACCAGAGTCACCAGGTCCAAATGAGGCCCAGATGGAGCATATTCACTAGGTTCAGGTGAGGCCCACGTGAGGACCAGATTCATTAGGGCAAATTGAGGCATAGCTGGGGACAAGAGTCACCAGGTCTGGGTGCGGCCTAGGTGGGGCAAGATTCAGCAGTTCTGAGTTAGGTCAAAGTGGGGACGAGAGAAACCAGGTCCAGGTGAGGCCAAACTGAGGACCAGAGTCACCAGATCCAGGTGAGGTCCATGTTGGAAAGAGAGTCACCAGGTCCAGGAGAGTTCCAGGTGGGGACCAGAGTCACCAGATCCAGGTGAAGTACAGGAGGGGACCAGAGTCACCAGATCCAGGTGAAGCCCAGGTGGGGACCAGAGTCAATAGGTCCAGATGAGGCCCAGGTGAGGACCAGAGTTACCAGGTACACGTGAGGCCCCGGTGGGGATCAGAGGCAACAGGTCCATGTGAGGCCGGCTTGGGGACCATGGTCAACAAGTCTACTTGAGGCCCAGATGTGGAACACAGTAAGCAACTCCAGGTGAGTACGCGGTTGTGACATGTGTCACCATGTCCAGGTGAGTCCCAGGTGGGGACCAGGATCACAAGGTACAGTGTAGGCCCTTGAAATTACCAGAGTCAACAGTTCGAGGTGAGGCGCAGGTGGTAACCAGGGTCAGCAGGTCCAAGTCAGGGCAAAGTTGGGATTACGGTCACTAGGGCGCTGTGAGACCCAGAGGGAGACCAGAATCACCTGGTCCAGGTGAGGTCCAGTTGTTGAACACAGTCACCGGGTCCCAATTTTGCCCAGTTGAGGACCATGGTCAAGAGGGCCAGGTGAGGCTCAGATGGAGACCGGAGTCCCCAAAGCAGGTGAAGCCCAGGTGGGGACCATAGTCACCAGATCCAGGGTAGTCTCAGGTGCAGATCAGAATGACCAGGTCCACGTGAGGTGCAGGTGGCAACCACACTCACCAGGTCCCGGTGAGGCCCTGGTGGGGACCAGAGTCACGAGGTACATGAGAAGCTAGAAACACTGCAGCCACCAGGTCCACATGATGTCCATGTGGGAACGAGAATCACCACTTAGATGTGAGGACCCTGTGGGGATCCGACTCACCATGTCCAGGTGAGACCCAGGTGGGAACCAGTGTCACCATGTCCAGGTGTGACGAGGTGAAGACCAGAGATAATAGGTCCAGCTGGGTCACTGTTAGTGAACAGTGTAACCATATCCTGATGCTACCCAGGTGGGTACGAGAGACACCAAGTCCTGGTGAGGCCCAGGTGAGACCAGAGACATGAGGACCAGGTCAGGTCCCGATGGGAACCACAGTCACCAGGTCAGGTGAGGCCATGCTTTGGATCAGAGTCACCAGTTACAGGTGAGGCCCAGGTAGAGCCAGAGTCACCTGGTACAGAAGAGGCCAAAGTCAGGACCAGAGTTGCCATGATCAGGTCAGTCCCAGTGGGGAATACAGTAACCATTTCCCGAGGATGCCCAGGTAAAACCAGAGTCACCATGCCCAGATGCGGCGCTGGTGGGGAGCATGTTCACTAGGTCCCGGTGAGGCCCACTTGGGGCCCAGAGTCACCAGGTCAAGTTGAGGCCTAGAGGGGTACCAGATTTACCTGGTCTAGGTGAAATCCAGATGGGGACCAGAGTCACCATGTCAGGCTGAGGCCCAGAGGGGATCCAGAGTCATCATGTCCAGGTGAGGCTCACGTGTGGAACAGAGTATCCAGTTCATAATGGTCCACAGGTGAGGACCAGAGTCACTAGATCAGGGTGAGGCCCAGTTAGTATCAGAGTCACCAGTTCCAGGTGAGGCCAAGAAGGAGTCCACATCAATCAGGTCCAGTTGGGGAACAAAATCACCAGGAATGGATGACCCCAGATGGGGACCAGATTCACCAGGTCCAGGTGATTCCCAGGTGGTGACCTGAGTTAACAGTTCCGGGTGAGGACCAGGTAAGGTCCAGATTCAACAGGTCCAAGTGAGGCCCACGTGGGGACCTGTGTCACCAGGCATGGGCGAGTCCCAAGTGGCAACCCCACTCACCAGGTCTAGGTGAGGCGAACCTGCAGGCCATGCAGAGGAACCATGTCCCGATGATGCCCAGGTAGGGACGAGATTTAACAGGTCCAGGTGAGGCCAACCTGCAAACCATGCAGTGAAACCATGTCCCGATGATGCCGAGGTTGGGATCAGAATCACCAGGTCCAATGAGACCCAGATGGAGCATATTTACTAGGTCCAGGTGTGGTGCAGTGGAGTACCAGAGTCACAAGACCTGGTTGAGGCCTAGAGGGGTACCAGAATCACCTGGTCAAGGTGACATCCAGATGGGGACCAGAGTCACCAGGTCAGGATGAGGCCCAGAGAGGTTCCAGAGTCAACATGTCCAGGTGAGGCTCAGGTGTGGAACAGAGTCACCAGGTACCAAAGATGCCCAGGTGAGGACCAGAGTCACCAGGTCTGGGTAATGCCCAGATAGGATCAGAGTCGCCAGATAGGATCAGAGTCACCAGTTCAAGGTGAGGCCAAGAAATAGTGCACAGCAATCATCCAGGTGGGGAACAAAGTCACCAGGACTGGGTGATGCCCAGATGGGGACCACATTGACCAGGTCCAGGTGAGGCCCAGGGGGTGACCAGAGACCCCGGGTATGGGAGACGACCAGGTCTCCCATAGACCAGATTCACCAGGTCCAAGAGGCCGACGAGGGGCCTGTGTCCCCAGGTACGGGTGAGGCACAGGTGGCAACCACACTCACCAGGTCCAGGAGAGGCCATCTTTCGCGCCATGCAGAGGAACCGTGTCCCGATGATGCCCATGTAGGAACCAGAGTTACCAGGTCCAGGTGATGCCAACCTGCAGGCCATGCAGTGGAACCATGTACCGATGATGCCGAGGGAGGGACCAGAGTCACCAGGTACAAATGAGGCCCAGATGGAGCATATTCACTAGGTCCAGGTGAGGCCCAGTTGAGGACCAGAGTCACCAGATCTGGTTGAGGCTCAGAGGGGTACCAAAATCGCCTGCTCCAGGTGACATCCAGATGGGGACCAGAGTCACCAGGACAGGGTGAGGCCCAGAGAGGTTCCAGAGTCATCATGTCCAGGTTAGGCTCAGGTGTGGAACTGAGTCACCAGGTACCAAGATGCCCACATGAGGACCAGAGTCACCAGGTCTGGGTAATGCCCAGATAGGATCAGAGTCACCAGATAGGATCAGAGTCACCAGTTCAAGGTGAGGGCAAGAAAGAGTCCAGAGC
Source organism: Canis lupus familiaris (assembly GCF_011100685.1). Classification (NCBI taxonomy): domain Eukaryota; kingdom Metazoa; phylum Chordata; class Mammalia; order Carnivora; family Canidae; genus Canis; species Canis lupus. The sequence continues at coordinate 132,216 of NW_023330517.1, read as the reverse complement.
AATCAGGTCCAGTTGGGGAACATAGTCACCAGGACTGGGTTAGGCCCAGATGGACCCAGATTCACCAGGTCCAGGTGAGGCCCATGTTGTGACCAGATTCCCCGGGTCTGGGAGAAGTCCAGGTAAGGGCCAGATTCACCAGGTCCAAGAGGCCCATGTGGGGACCTGAGTCACCAGGTAAGGGTGAGGCCCAGGTGGCATCAACTAATCAAGTCCAGGTGAGGTCAACCGACAGGCCAGAGTCACCAGGACCAGGGGAGGCCCAAGGGGTGACTAGAGTCACCAGGTAAGGGTGAGGTTAAGAGGGGGAACCAGAGTAACCAGTTTAGTTTGAGGCCCAGAATGGGACCAGCGGTTCCTGGTAAAAGTGAGGCCCAGGTGTGGAATAGAGTATCCAGGTCCCAATGATGCCTGAGTGAGGACCAGAGTCACTAAGGCCATGCAGGCCCAGATGGGGAACAGAATCACTAGGTTCTGGTGAGGCATAGAATAAGACCACATTCAGCAGTATCAGGTGAGCCCCTAGTGGGAACCAGAGCCACTCTTTCCAGCTGAGTCCCAGGTAAATGTGAGGTCCACGTGAGGACCAGATTCATCAGGTCGAATTGAGGAATAGCTAGGGACAAGAGTCACCAGGTCTGGGTGCGTAATAGGTGGGGCAAGATTCAGCAGTTCTGAGTTAGGTCAAAGTGGGAAAGAGAGACACCAAGTCCAGGAGAGGTCCAGATTGGGATCAGAGTCACCAGATCCAGGTGAAGTCCAGATGGGGACCAGAGTCTCCAGATCCAGGTGAAGCCCAGGTGGGGACCAGAGTCTCTAGGTCCAGATGAGGCCCAGGTGAAGACCAGAGTTACCAGGTACACATGAGGCCCCGGTGGGGATCAGAGGCAACAGGTCCATGTGATGCCGGCTTGGGGACCATGGTCAACAGGTGTACTTGAGGCCCAGGTGTGGAACACAGTAAGCAGGTCCAGGTGAGTCCCCATGGTGACAAGAGTCACCACGTCCAGGTGAGGCCCAGGTTCGGACCAGGATCACCAGGTACAGGGGAGGCCCTTGAAAGAACCAGAGTCAACAGTTCGAGTTCAGGCGCAGGTTTCAACCAGGGACAGCAGGTCTAAGTCAGGGGAAAGTGGGGTTCACAGTCACTAGGGAATGGTGAGACCCAGAGGGGCACCAGAGTCACGTGGTCCAGGTGAGGTCCAGTTGTGGAACACAGTCACCGCGTCCCAATTTTGCCCAGTTGAAGACCATGGTCAACAGGGCCTGGTGAGCCTCACATGGGGACGAGAGTCCCCAAATCCAGGTGAAGCCCAGGTGGGGACCACAGTCACCAGATCCTGGGTAGTCTCAGGTGCAGACCAGAATCACCAGGTCCAGGTGAGGTGCAGGTGGCAACCACACTCACCAGGTCCCGATGAGGCCCTGGTGGGGACCAGTGTCACGAGGTACATGACAAACTAGAAACACCGCAGCCACCAGGTCCACATGATGTCCATGTGGGAACGAGAATAAACAGTTATAGGTTAGGACCAGGTGGGTATCTGACTCACCATTTCCAGGTGAGACCCAGGTGGGAACGAGTGTCACCATGTCCAGGTGTGGCCCAGGTGAAGACCAGAGTTAATAGGTCCGGCTGGGTCACTGTTAGTGAACAGTGTAACCATATCCTGATGCTACCCAGGTGTGTACCAGAGACACCAGGTCCTGGTGAGGCCCAGGTGGGACCAGAGACATGAGGTCCAGGTGAGGTCCCGATGGGAACCACAGTCACCATGTCAGGAGAGGCCATGCTTTGGATCAGAGTCACCAGTTACAGGTGAGGCCCAGGTGGAGCCAGAGTCACCTGGTACAGAAGAAGCCAAAGTAAGGACCAGAGTTACCAGGATCAGGTCAGTCCCAGTGGGAAACAGAGTAACCATGTCCCGATGATGCCCAGGTAGACCCAGCGTCACCAGGTCCAGATGAGGCGCAGGTGGGGAGCATATTCACTAGGTCTCGGTGACACCCAGTTGAGGACCAGTGTCACCAGGTCTATTTGAGCCCTAGAGGGGTACCAGATTCACCTGGTCTAGGTGACATCCAGATGGGGACCAGAGTCACCATGTCAGGCTGAGTCCCAGAGGGGATCCAGAGGCAGCATGTCCAGGTGAGGCTCAGGTGTGGAACAGAGTATCCAGGTCATAATGGTCCACAGGTGAGGACCAGAGTCACCAGATCTGGGTGAGGCCCAGTTAGGATCATAGTCACCAGTTCCAGGTGAGGCCAAGAAGGAGTCCACAGCAATCAGGTCCAGGTGGGGAAGAAAGTCAACAGGACTGGGTGAGGCCCAGATGGGGACCAGATTCACCAGGTCCAGGTGATTCCCAGGTGGTGACCAGGGGTACCAGGTCCGGGTGAGGACCAGGTAAGGACCAGATTCACCAGGTTCAAATGAGGCCCACGTGGTGACCTGTCACCAGATACAGGTGCGGACCAGCTAAGAACCAGATTCACCAGCCGCAAGTGAAGCCCAAGGGGTGACCAGTGTCACCAGGTAAGGGTGAGGCCCAGAGGGGGAACCAGACTAACCAGTTTAGTTTGAGGCCCAGAATGGGACCAGAGTTCCCTGGACAAAGTGAGGCCCAGGTGTGCAATAGAGTATCCAGGTCCCAATGATGCCTGGGTGAGGACCAGAGTCACTAATGCCATGAAAGCCCAGATGGGGAACAGAATCACTAGATCCTGGTGAGGCATAGAATAAGAACACAGTCACCAGTATCAGGTGAGCCCCTTGTGGGAACCAGAGCCACTCTATCCAGCTGAGTCCCAGGTTCATGTGAGGCCGACGTGAGGACCAGATTCATCAGGTCGAATTGAGGCATAGCTGGGGACAAAAGTCATGAGGTCTGGGTGCGGCCTAGGTGGGGCAAGATTCAGCAGTTCTGAGTTAGGTCAAAGTAGGGACGAGAGACACCAGTCCAGGTGAGGCCAAACTGAGACAAGAGTCACCAGATACAGGTGAGTTCCAGGTGGGGACCAGAGTCAGGAGATCCATGTGAAGTCCAGGTGGGGACCAGAGTCATTAGGGGCAGATGAAGCCCAGGTGAGGACCAGAGTTACCAGGTACACGTGAGGCCCCGGTGGGGATCAGAGGTAACAGGTCCATGTGAGGCGAGCTTGGGGACTATGGTCAAGAGGTGTAATTGAGGCCCAGGTGTGGAACACAGTAAGCAGGTCCAGATGAGTCCCCGGTGGTGATAGAGACACCACGTGCAGGTGAGGCCCAGGTGGGCATCAGGATCACCGGGTATAGGGGAGGCCCTTGAAAGAACCAGAGTCAACAATTCGAGGTCAGGCACAGGTGGCAACCAGGGTCAGCAGGTCGAAGTCAGGCCAAAGTGGGGTTCACAGTGACTAGGGCACGGTGAGACCCAGAGGGGTCCAGAGTCACCTGGTCCAGGTGAGTTCCAGTTGTGGAACATAGTCACAGTGTCCCAATTTTGCCCAGTTGAGGACCATGGTCAAAGGGCCAGGTGAGGCCCAGATGGGGACCGGGGTACCCAAATCCAGGTGAAGCCCAGGTGGGGACCACAGTCACCAGATCCAGGGGAGTCTCAGGTGCAGACCAGAATCACCAGGTCCAGGTGTGGTGCAGGTGGCAACCACACTCACCAGGTCCCGGTGAGGCCCTGGTGGGGACCAGAGTCACGAGGTACATGAGAAGCTAGAAACACTGCAGCCACCAGGTCCACATGATGTCCATGTGGGAACGAGAATCACCAGTTACAGGGGAGGACCAGGTGGGGAACATACTCACCATGTCCAGGTGAGACCGAGGTGGGAACCAGTATCACCATGTCCAGGTGTGGCCCAGGTGAAGGCCAGAGTTAATAGGTCCCGCTGAGTCACTGTTATTGAACAGTGTAACCATATCCTCATGCTACCGAGGTGGGTACCGAGACACCAGGTCCTGGTGAGGCCCAGTTGGGACCAGAGACATGAGGTCCAGGTGAGGTCCCGATGGGAACCACAGTCACCAGGTCAGGTGAGGCCATGCTTACGATCAGAGTCACCATTTACAGGTGAGGCCCAGGTTGAGCCAGAGTCACCTGGTACAGAAAATGCCAAAGTCAGGAATAGTGTTACCAGGATCAGGTCACTCCCAGTGGGGAATAGAGTAACCATGTCCCGATGATGCACACGTAGAACCAGAGTCACCATGTCCAGATGAGGCGCAGTTGGGGAGCATATTCACTAGGTCCCGGGGAGTCCCAGTTGAGGACTAGAGTCACCAGGTTTGGGTGAGGCCTAAAGGGGTACCAGATTCACCTGGTCTAGGAGACATCCAGATGGGGACCAGAGTCTCCATGTCAGAGGGAGGCCCAGAGTGGAACCAGAGTCATCATGTCCAGGTGAGTCCCAGGTGTGGAGCAAAGTTATCATGTCCAGGTGAGGCCCAGGAGGGAAACAGAGTAACCATGATCCCATTGATGCCAGGTGAGAAAAGAGTCACAAGGTCCAGACGAGACCTAAGTAAGGAGTAGATTCAACAGGTACTGTTGAGATCCAGCTGAGGACAAGTGTCGCCAGCTTCGGGTGAGTCCCAGAGGGGGACCAGAGTCACCCGGTACTGGTGATATCCAGGTGGGGACCAGAGTCACCACGTCAGGGTGAGGCCCAAGGGGACGAGAATCACTAGGTCCAGGTGAGGCCCCGATGTGGAACTGAGAAACCAGGTCCCATGATGCCAATATGAGGACCTGAGCCACCAGGTCCAGGTGAGGTCACTGTGGGAACAAGTCACCTCGTCCAGGTGAGATCCAGGTGGGACCACAGTCACCAGGTACAGATGAGGCCCAGGAATATAAGAGAGTATCCAGGACCCAATGAAGCCCAGGTAAGGACCAGAGTCAACAGGTCCAGGAGAGGCCCAAATATGGATCAGAGTCATTGTGTTCCAGGTGAGGCCAAATGGAGACCACAGGAACCAGGTCCAGGAGAGCCCCATATGGGAACCAGAGCCACCAGATCCAGGTGAGGTCCAGGTGGGACCACAGTCACAAGGTCCAGGGGAGGCGCAGGAGGCAACAGGATTCAACAAGTCCAGGTGAGACCCAGGTGGCGACCAATCACCAGACCCAGGTGCGGACCAGCTCAGGACCAGTTTCAGCAGGCCCATATGAAGCCTAAGGGGTGACCAGAGTCACCAGGTAGGGGTGAGGCCCAGAGGGGGAACCAGAGTAACCAGTTTAGTTTGAGGCCCAGAATGGGACCAGAGGTCCCTCGTCAAAGTGAGGCCCAGGTGTAGAATAGATTATTCAGGTCCCAATGATGCCTGGTGAGGACCAGAGTCACTAGGGCCATGCAGGCCCAGAAGGCAAACAGAATCACTAGGTCCTGGTGAGGCATAGAATAACACCACAGTCAGCAGTATCAGGTGATCCCCTTGTGGGAACCAGAGCCACTCTATGGAGCTGAGTCCCAGGTCCATGTGAGGCCCAGGTGAGGACCAGATTCATCAGGTCGAATTGAGGCATAGCTGGGGACAAGAGTCACCAGATCTGGGGGCGGCCTAGGTGTCGCAAGATTTTGCAGTTTTGAGTTAGTTCAATGTGGGGATGAGAGACACCAGGTCCAAGTGAGGGCAAAGTGAGGACCAGAGTCACGAGATCCAGGTGAGGTCCATGTTGGACACAGAGTCACCAGGTCCAGGAGATGTCCAGGTGGGGACCAGAGTCACCAGATCCAGGTGAAGTCCAGGTGGGGACCAGAGTCACCAGATCCAGGTGAAGAACAGGTGGTGACCAGAGTCACTAGGTCCAGATGAGGCCAGGTGAGGACCAGAGTTACCAGACAACTGAGGCCCCGGTGGGGATCAGAGGCAACAGGTCTACTTGAGGACCAGGTGTAGAACACAGTAACAAGGGCCAGGTGAGTCCCCGGTGTTGACAAGAGTCACCACGTCCAGGTGAGGCCCAGGTGGGGACCAGGATCACCAGATCCAGGGGAGGCCCTTGAAAGAACCAGAGTCAAAAGTTCGAGGTCAGGAGCAGGTTGCAACCAGGGTCAGCAGGTCCAAGTCAGGCCAAAGTGGGGTTCACAGTCACTAGGGAACTGTGAGACCCAGAGGGGTACCAGAGTCACCTGGTCCAGGTGAGGTCCAGTTGTGGAACACAGCCAACGGGACCAATTTTGCCCAGTTGAGGACCATGGTCAACACGGCCAGGTGAGGCCCAGATGGGGACCAGAGTCCCCAAATCCAGGTGAACCCAGGTGGGGACCACAGTCACCAGATCCAGGGTAGTCTCAAGTGCAGACCAGAATCACCAGATCCAGGTGAGGTGCAGGTGGCAACCACACTCACCAGGTCCCGGTCAGGTCCTGATGGGGACCAGAGTCACGAGGTACATGAGAAGCTAGAAACACTGCAGCCACCAGGTCCACATGATGTCCATGTGGGAACGAGAATCACCAGTTACAGGTGAGGAGCAGGTAGGGATCTGAGTCACCATGTCCAGGTGAGACCCTGGTGGGAACCAGTGTCACCATGTCCAAGTGTAGACCAGGTGAAGACGAGAGTTAATAGGTCCGGCCGCGTCACTGTTGGTGAACAGTGTAACCATATCCTGATGCTACTCAGGTGGGTACCAGATACAAGTCCTGGTGAGTCCTAGTTGGGACCAGAGACATGAGGTCCAGGTGAGGTCCCGATGGGAACCACAGTCACCAGGTCAGGTGAGGCCATGCTTAGGATCAGAGTCACCAGTTACAGCTGAGGCCCAGGTGGAGCCAGAGTCACCTGGTACAGAAGAGGCCAAAGTCAGGACCAGAGTTACCAGGATCAGGTCAGTCCCAGTGGGTAATACAGTCACCATGTCCCAATGATGCCCAGGTAGAATCAAAGTCACCAGGTCCAGCGAGGCGCAGGTGGGGAGAATATTCACTAGGTCCAGGTGAGGCCCAGATGAGGACCAGAGTCACCAGGTCTAGTTGACGCCTAGAGGGGTACCAGATTCACCTGGTCTAGGGGACATCCAGATGGGGACCAGAGTCACCATGTCAGGGTGAGGCCCAGAGGGCCTCCAGAATCATCATGTCCAGGTGAGGTTCAGGTGTGGAACAGAGTATCCAGGTCATAATGGTCCACATGTGAGGACCAGAGTCACCAGATCTGGGTGAGGCCCAGTTAGGAGCAGAGTCACAAGTTCCAGTTGAGGCGAAGAAGGAGTCCACAGTAATCAGGTCCAGGTGGGGATCACAGTCACCAGGAATGGGTGAGGCCCAGATGGGGACCAGATTCACCAGGTCCAGGTGATTCCCAGGTGGTGACAAGGGTTACCAGTTCCAGGTGAGGACCAGGTAAGGACCAGATTCACCAGGTCCAAGTGAGGCCCACGTGAGACCTGTGTCACCAGGTATGGGTGAGGCCCAGGTGGCAAGCCATAGATGAGGCAAACCATAGGCCATGCAGTGGAACCATTTCCCGATGATGCCCAGTGAGTGACCAGAGTCACCAGGTCCAAATGAGGCCCAGATGGAGCATATTCACTAGGTCCAGGTGAGGCCCAGTTGAGGACAAGAGTCACCAGATCTGGTTGAGGCCTAGAGGGGTTCCAGAATCACCTGGTCCAGGTGACATCCAGATGGGGACCAGATCACCAGGTCAGGGTGAGGCCCAGAGTGGTCCCAGAGACATCATGTACAGGTGAGGCTCAGGTGTGGAACAGAGTAACCAGGTACCAATGATGCCCAGGTGAGGACGAGAGTCACCAGGTCTGGGTGACGCACTGATAGGATCAGAGTCACCAGTTCAAGGTGAGGGCAAGAAAGAGTCCAGAGCAAACAAGTCCAGGTGGGGAATATAGTCACCAGGACTGGGTTAGGCCCAGATGGGGACCAGATTCACCAGGTCTAGGTGAGGCCCAGGTTGTGACAACATTCCCAGGGTGTGGGAGAAGACCAGGTAAGGGCCAGATTCACCAGGTCCAAGAGGCCCACGTGGGGACCTGAGTCACCAGGTATGGGTGAGGACCAGGTGGCATCCCACTAACCAAGTCCAGGTGAGGCCAACCTGCAGGCCAGAGTCACCAGATCCAGGTGAGACCCTAGTGGGGCCAGAGTCACCAGGTAAATGTGAGTCTACAAGTACACCACAGTCACCAGGTCCAGGTGTGATTCATGTGGGAACGAGAGTCACAAGGTCCAGGTGAGACCCAGTTGTGAATGACAGTCTCCAGGTCCAGATTGAGGCCTAGGTGCGGGGACCAGAGTCATCGGGACGAGTTGAGGCCAAAGTATGGAGCAAAGTTATCATGTCCAAGTGAGACCCAGGTCGGGAACAGAGTAAAAATGTCCCATAGATGCCAGGTGGGAAAAGAGTCACAAGGTCCAGGGATCCCTGGGTGGCGCAGCGGTTTGGCGCCTGCCTTTGGCCCAGGGCGTGATCCTGGAGACCCGGGATCAAATCCCACGTCGGGCTCTCGGTGCATGGAGCCTGCTTCTCCCTCTGCCTGTGTCTCTGCCTCTCTCTCTCTCTCTCTGTGTGACTATCATAAATAAATAAAAATTAAAAAAAAATTAAAAAAAAAAAAAAAAGAGTCACAAGGTCCAGACGAGGCCTAAGTGAGGAGTAGATTCACCAGGTCCTGTTGAGGCCCAGTTGAGTATCAGTGTCCCCAGCTCTGGGTGATTCCCAGAGGGGGACCAGAGACACCCAATTCTGGTGTGAGTCAGGTGCGGACCAGAGTCACCACGTCAGGGTGAGGCCCAGAGGGGAACGAGAATCACTAGGTCCAGGTGAGGCCCCGATGTGGAACTGAGAAAACAGGTCCCATGATGCACATATGAGGACCTGAGTCACCAGGTCCAGGTGAGGTCCCTGTGGGAACCAGTCACCTCGTCCAGGTGAGGCCCAAGTGGGACCACAGTCACCAGTTCCAGGTGAGGCCCAGGTATATAAGAGAGTATCCAGGTCCCAATGATGCCCAGGTAAGGTCCAGAGTCAACAGGTCCAGGAGAGGCCCAAATATGGATCAGAGTCATTGTGTTCCAGGGGAGGCCAGATGGAGACCACAGGAACCAGGTCCAGAAGAGCCCCATTTGGGAACCAGAGCCACCAGATCCAGGTGAGGTCCAGGTGGGACCACAGTCACAAAGTCCAGGTGAGGCGCAGGTGGCAACAGGATTCACCAAATCCAGGTGAGGCCCAGGTGGCGTCCAGTCTCCAGATCCAGGTGCGGACCAGCTTAGGACCAGATTCACCAGGCCCAAGTGAATCCCAAGGGGTGACCAGAGTCACCAGGTAAGGGTGAGGCCTAGAGGGGGTACCAGAGTAACCAGTTTAGTTTGAGGCTCAGAATGGGACCAGAGGTCCCTGGTCAAAGTGAGGCCCAATTGTGGAATAGAGTATCCAGGTCCCAATGATGCCTGGGTGTGGACCAGAGTCACTAGGGCCATGCAGGCCCAGATGGGGAACAGAATCACTAGGTCCTGGTGAGGCATAGAAAAAGACCACAGTCACCAGTATCAGGTGAGCCCCTTGTGGGAAACAGAGCCACTCTATTCAGCTGAGTCCCAGGTCCATGTGAAGCCCACGTGAGCACCAGATTCATCAGGTCGAATTGAGGCATAGCTGGGGACAAGAGTCACCAGGTCTGGGTGCGGCCTAGGTGGGGCAAGATTCAGCAGTTCTGAGTTAGGTCAAAGTGGGGACGAGAGACACCAGGTCCAGGTGAGGCCAAACTGAGTACCAGATTCATCACATCCAGGTGAGGTCCATGTTGGAAAGAGAGTCACCAGGTCCAGGAGAGGTCCATGTGGGGACCAGAGTCACTAGATCCAGGTGAAGTCCAGGTGGGGACCAGAGTCACCAGATCGAGGTGAAGCCCAGGTGGGGACCAGAGTCACTAGGGGCAGATGAGGCCCAGGTGAGGACCAGAGTTACCAGGTACACGTGAGGATCCGGTGGGGATCAGAGGCAACATTTCCATGTGAGGCCGGCTTGGGGACCATGGTCCACAGGTCCACTTGAGACCCAGGTGTGGAACACAGTAAGCAGGTCCAGGTGAGTCCCCCGTGGTGACAAGTGTCACCATGTCCAGGTTAGGTCCAGGTGGGGACCAGGATCACCAGGTACAGGGGAGGCCCTTGAAAGAACCAGAGTCAACAGGTCGAGGTCAGGCGCAGGTGGCAACCAGGGTCAGCAGGTCCAAGTCAAGCCAAAGGGGACTTCACAGTCACTAGGGCACGGTGAGACCCAGAGGGGGAGCATAGTCATCTGGTCCAGGTGAGGTTCAGTTGTGGAACACAGTCACCAGGTCCCAATTTTGCCCAGTTGAGGACCATGGTCAACAGGGCCAGGTGAGGCCCAGATGGGGACCGGAGTCCCGAAATCCAGGTGAAGCCCAGGTGGGGACCACAGTCACCAGATCCAGGGTAGGCTCAGGTGCTGACCAGAATCACCAGGTCCAGGTGTGGTGCAGGTGACAACCAAACTCACCAGGTCCCGGTAAGGCACTGGTGGGGTACAAGACAAGTCACGAGGTACATTAGAAGCTAGAAACACATGGGATCCCTGGGTGGCGCAGCGGTTTGGCGCCTGCCTTTGGACCAGGGCGCAATCCTGGAGACCCCGGATCGAATCCTACGTCGGGCTCCCGGTGCATGGAGCCTGCTTCTCCCTCTGCCTGTGCTCTGCCTCTCTCTCTCTCTGTGACTATCATAAATAAATAAAAATTAAAAAAAAAAGATGCTAGAAACACTGCGGCCAACAGGTCCACATGATATCCATGTGGGAACGAGAATCACCAGTTACAGGTGAGGACCAGGTGGGGATCCGACTCACCATGTCCATGTGAGACCCAGGTGGGAAACAGTGTCACCATGTCCAGGTGTGGACCAGGTGAAGACCAGAGTTAATAGGTCCGGGTGGGTCACTGTCAGTGAACAGTATAACCATATCCTGATGCTACGCAGGTGGGTAGCAGAGACACCAGGTCCTGGTGAGGCCCAAGTGGGACCAGAGACATGAGGTCCAGGTGAGGTCCCGATGGGAACCACAGTCATCAGGTCAGGTGAGGCCATGCTTAGGATCAGAGTCACCAGTTCCAGGTGAGGCCCAGGTGGAGCCAGAGTCACCTGGTACAGAAGAGGCCAAAGTCAGGACCAGAGTTACCAGGATCAGGTCACTCCAAGTGGGAATAGAGTAATCATGTCCCGGTGATGCACAGGTAGAACCAGAGTCACCAGGCACAGATGTGGCGCAGGTGGGGAGCATGTTCACTAGGTCCCGTTGAGGCTCAGTTGAGGACCAGAGTCACCAGGTCTAGGTGAGGCCTAGAGGTGTACCAGATTCACCTGGTCTGGTGACATCCAGATGGGGACCAGAGTCACCAGGCCCAGGTGATTCCCAGGTGGTGACCAGAGTTACCAGTTCCGGGTGACCACCAGGTAAGGACCAGATTCACCAGGTCCAAGTGAGGCTCACGTGGGTACCTGTGTCACTAGGCAAGGCTGAGGCCCAGGTGACAAACCCACTCACCAGGTCCAGGTGAGGCCAACCTGCAGTCCATGCAGAGAAACCAGGTCCCAATGATGCCCAGGTAGGGACGAGAGTTACCAGGTCCAGGTGAGGCCAACCTACAGGCCATGCAGTGGAACCATATCCAGATGATGCCCAGTTAGGGACCAGAGTTACCAGGTCCAGGTGAGGCCAACCTACAGGTCATGCAGTGGAACCATGTCCCGATGATGCCCAGGTAGTGACCAGAGTCACCAGGTCCAAATGAGGCCCAGATGGAACATATTCACTAGGTCCAGGTGAGGCCCAGTTGAGGACCAGAGTCACCAGACCTTGTTGAGGCCCAGACGGGTACCATAATCCCCTGGACCATGTGACATCCATATGGGGACCAGAGTCACTACGTTAGGTTGACAGCCAGAGTGGTTCCAGAGTCATCATGTCCAGGGGAGCCTCAGGTATGGAACAGAGTCACCAGGACCAATGATGCCCAGGTGAGGACCAGAGTAACCAGGTACACGTGAGGCCCCGGTGGGGATCAGAGGCAACAGGTTCATGTGAGGCCGGCTTGGGGACCATGGTCAACAGGTCTATTGAGGCCCAGGTGTGGAACACAGTAAGCAGGTCCTGGTGAGTCCCCATTGGTGACAGGAGTCACCACTTCCAGGTGTGGCCCAGGTCCGACCAGGATCACCGGTCCAGGGAAGGCCCTAGAAAGAACCAGAGTCAACAGTTCGAGGTCAGGCGCAGGTGGCAACCAGGTTCAGCAGGTCCAAGTCAGGCCAAAGTGGGGTTCACAGTCACTAGGGCATGGTGAGACCCAGAGTGGGACCAGCGTCACGTGGTCCAGGTGAGGTCCAGTTGTGGAACACAGTCACCGGGTACCAATTTTGCACAGTTGAGGACTATGGTCAACAGGGCAAGGTGAGGCCCAGATGGGGACCAGAGTCCCCAAATCCAGGTGAAGCCCAGGTGGGGACCACAGTCACCAGATCCAGGGCAGTCTCAGGTTCAGACCAGAATCACCAGGTCCAGGTGAGGTGCAGGTGGCAACCACACTCACCCGGTCCCGGTGAGGCCCCGGTGGGGACCAGAGACACGAGGTACATGAGAAGCTTGAAACACTGCAGCCACCAGGTCCACATGATGTCCATGTGGGAAAGAGGATTACCAGTTACAGGTGAGGACCAGATGGGGATCCGACTCACCATGTCCAGGTGAGACCCAGATGGGAACCAGTGTCACCATGTCCTGGTGTGCCCCAGGTGAAGACCAGAATTATTAGGTCCGGCTGGACGAGTGTTAGGGAACAGTGCAACCATATCCTGATGCTACCCAGGTGGGTACCAGAGACACTAGGTTCTGGTGAGGCCCAAGTGTAACTGGAGACATGAGGTCCAGGTGAGGTCCCGATGGGAACCACAGTCACCAGGTCAGGTGAGGCCATGCTTAGGATCAGAGTCACCAGGTACAGGTGATGCCCAGGTGGACACAGAGTCACTTGGTATAGAAGAGGCCAAAGTCAGGACCAGAGTTACCAGGATCAGGTCAGTCCCAGTGGGTAATACAGTCACCATGTCCCAAAGATGCCCAGGTAGAACCAGAGTCACCAGGTCCATCGAGGCGGAGGTGGGGAGAATATTCACTAGGTCCAGGTGAGGCCCAGATGAGGACCAAACTCACCAGGTCTAGTTGAGGCCTACGGTGGTACCAAATTCACCTGGTCTAGGGACGTCCAGATGGGGACCAGAGTCACCATGTCAGGGTGAGGCCCAGAGGGGATCCAGAGTCATCATGTCAGGTGAGGTTCAGGTGTGGAACAGAGTATCCAGGTCATAATGGTCCGCAGGTGAGGACCAGAGTCACCAGATCTGGGTGAGGCCCAGTTAGGAGCAGAGTCACAATTTCCAGGTGAGGCCAAGAAGGAGTCCACAGCAATCAGGACCAGGTGGGGAACAAAGTCACCAGGACTGGGTGAGGCCCAGATGGGGACCAGATTCACCAGGTCCAGGTGATTCCCAGGTGGTGCCAAGAGTTACCAGTTCCAGGTGAGGACCAGGTAAGGACCAGATTCACCAGGTCAAAGTGAGGCCCAAGTGGGACCTGTGTCACCAGGTATGGGTGAGGCCCAGGTGGCAAGCCCACTCACCAGGTCCAGGTGAGGCCAACCTGCAGGCCATGCAGAGGAACCGTGTCCCGATGATGCCCAGGTTGGGACCAGAGTTACCAGGTCAAGAAGAGGCCAACCTGCAGACCATTATGTGGAACCATGTCCCGATGATGCCCAGGAAGGGACCAGAGTCACCAGGTCCAAATGAGGCCCAGATGGAGCATATTCACTAGGTCCAGGTGAGGCCCAGAAGAGGACCAGAGTCACCAGATCTGGTTGAGGCCCAGTGGGGTACCAGAATCCCCTGGTCCAGGTGACATCCAGATAGGGACCAGAGTCACCAGTTCCAGGTGAGGCCAAGAAAGAGTCCACAGCAATCAGGTCCAGGTGGGGAACAAAGTCACCAGGACTGTGTGAGACCCAGAAGGGGACCAGATTCACCAGGTCCAGCTGAGGCCCAGGTTGTGACCAGAGTCCCCGGGTCCTGGAGAGGACCAGGTAAGGACCAAATTCACCAGGTCCACATGACCCACGTGGGGAACTGAGTCACCAGGTATGGGTGATGCCCAGGTGGCAACCACACTCACCAGGTCCAGGTGAGGCCACCTGCAGGCCAGAGTCACCAGATCCAGGTGAGGCCCTAGTGGGGACGGGAGTCACAAGGTAAAGGTGAGTCTACAAGGACACCACAGTCACCAGGTCCAGTAGTGGTTCATGTGGTAACGGGAGTCACCAGGTCCAGTTGAGACCCAGTTGGGGACGACAGTCACCAGGTCCAGATTGAGGCCTAGGTTGGGGGACGAGAGTCATCAGGACCAGTTGAGGCCAAAGTGTGCAGCAAAGTTATCATGTCCAGGTGAGACCCAGGTGGGGAACAGAGTAACCATGTCCCATTGATGCCAGGTGGGAAAAGAGTCACAAAGTCCAGACGAAGCCTAAGATTGGAGTAGATTCACCAGGTCCTGTTGAGACCCAGCTGAGGACCAGTGTCCCCAGCTCCGGTTGTGTCACCCGGTCCTGGTGATATCCAGGTGGGGACCAGAGTCACCAGAACTGGGTGAGGCCCAGTTAGGATCAGGGTCACCAGTTCCAGTTGAGGCCAAGAAGGAGTCCACAGCAATCAGGTCCAGGTGGGGAAGAAAGTCAACAGGACTGTGTAGGCCCAGATGGGGACCAGATTCACCAGGTCCAGGTGATTCCCAGGTGGTGACCAGGGTTACCAGGTCCGGGTGAGGACCAGGTATGACCAGATTCACCAGGTCCAAGTGAGGCCTACGTGGGGACCTGTGTCACCAAGTATGGGTGAGCACCAGGTGGCAACCCCACTCACTAGGGCCAGGTGAGGCCAACCTGGAGGCCATGCAGAGGAACCGTGTCCCGGTGATGCCCAGGTAGGGACCAGAGTTACCAGGTCCATCTGAGGCCAACCTGCAGGCCATGCAGTGGATCCATGTCCCGATGATGCCCAGGTAGTGACCAGAGTCACCAGGTCCAAATGAGGCCCAGATGGAGCATATTCAATAGGTCCAGGTGAGGCCTAGTTGAGGACCAGAGTCACCAGAACTGGTTGAGGCCTAGAGGGGTACCAGAATCACCTGGTCCATGTGACATCCAGATGGAGACCAGAGTCACCAGGTCAGGGTTAGGCCCAGAGTGGTTCCAGAGTCCAGAGCCTCATGTCCAGGTGAGGCTCAGGTGTGGAACAGAGACACCAGGTACCAATGATGCCCAGGTGAGGACCAGAGTCACCAGGTCTGGGAGACACGAAGATAGGATCAGAGTCACCAGGTCCAGGTGAGGCCATGAAAGAGTCCACAGCAATCAGGTCAAGGTGGGGAACAAAGTCACCAGGACTGAGTGAGGCCAAGATGGGGACCAGATTCACCAGGTCCAGGTGAGGCCCAGGTGGTGACCAGAGTCCCCGGGTCTGGGAGAAGACCAGGTAAGGACCAGATTCACCAGGTAGAAGAGGCCCACATGGGGACCTGAGTCACCAATTATGGGTGAGGCCCAGGTGGCATCCCCACTAACCAGGTCCATGTGAGGCCAACCTGCAGGCCAAGTCACCCGATCCACGTGAGGAACTAGTGGGGACTGGAGTCACCAGTTAAAAATGTTTCTACAAAAACAACACAGTCACCAGATCCTGGTGTGGTTCATGTGGGAACGAGAGTCACCAGGTCCAGGTGAGACCCAGGTGGGTACCACAGTCACCAGGTCCAGGTGAGGCCCAGGTGGGACCACAGTCACCAGGACCAGGTGAGGCCTAGGTCGGGGGACCAGAGTCATCAGGACTAGTTGAGGCCAAAGTGTGGAGCAAAGTTATCAGGACCATGTGAGGCCCAGTTGTGGAAGAGTAACCATGTCCCATTGATGGCAGGTGGGAAAAGAGTCACAAGGTCCAGACGAGGCCTTAGTGTGGAGTAGATTCACCAGGTCCTGTTGAGGCCCAGTTGAGGACCAGTGTCCCCAGCTCCGGGTGAGTCCCAGAGGGGGACCAGTGTCACCCGGTTCTGGTGATATCCAGGTGGGGACCAGAGTCACCACGTCAGGGTGAGGCCCAGAGGTGGACGAGAATCACTAGGTCCAGATGAGACCCCGATGTGGAACTGAGAACCCTGGTCCCGTGATGCCCATATGAGGACCTGAGTCACCAGGTCCAGGTGAGGTCCCTGTGGGAACCAGTCACCTCGTCCAGGTGAGGCCCAGGTGGGACCACAGTCACCAGGTCCAGGTGAGGCCCAGGTATATAGAGAGTATCCAGGTCTCAATGATACCCAGGTAAGGACCAGAGTCAACAGGTCCAGGAGAGGACCAAATATGGATCAGAGTCATTGTGTTCCAGGTGAGGCCAGAAGGAGACCACAGGAACCAGGTCCAGGAGAGCCCCATATGGGAACCAGAGCCAACAGATCAGGGTGAGGTCCAGGTGGGACCACAGTCAGAAGGTCCAGGTGAGGCGCAGGTGGCAACAGGATTCACCAAGTCCAGGTCAGGCCCAGGTGGTCACCAGTCACCAGATCCAGATGCGGACAAGCTAAGGACCAGATTCCCGAGGCCCAAGTGAAGCCCAAGGGGTGACCAGAGTCACCAGGTAAGGGTGACGCCCAGAGGGGAACCAGAGTAACCAGTTTAGTTTGAGGCCCAGAATGGGACCAGAGGTCCCTGGTCAAAGGTAGGCCCAGTTGTGGCATAGAGTATCCAGGTCCCAATGATGCCTGGGTGAGGACCAGAGTCACTAGGGCCATGCAGGCTCAGATGGGGAACAGAATCACTAGGTCCTGGTGAGGCATAGAATAAGACCACAATCACCAGTATCAGGTGAGCCCCTTGTTGGAACCAGAGCCACTCTATCCAGCTGAGTAACAGGTCCATGTGAGCCCCACGTCAGGACCAGATGCATCAGGTCG
The DNA here is from genome assembly GCF_011100685.1 of Canis lupus familiaris. NCBI lineage: Eukaryota > Metazoa > Chordata > Mammalia > Carnivora > Canidae > Canis > Canis lupus. The sequence continues at coordinate 115,196 of NW_023330517.1, read as the reverse complement.
AATTGAGGCATAGATCGGGACAAGAGTCACGAGGTCTGCGTGCGGGCTAGGTGGTGCAAGATTCAGCAGTTCTGAGTTAAGTCAAAGTGGGGACGAGAGACACCAGGTCCAGGTGAGGCCAAACTGAGGACCAGAGTCACCAGATCCAGGTGAGGTCCATGTTGGAAAGAGAGTCACCAGGTCCAGGAGAGGTCCAGGTGGGGACCAGAGTCACCAGATCCAGGTGAAGTCCAGGTGGGGACCAGAGTCACCAGATCCAGGTGAAGCCCAGGTGGGGACCAGACTCACTAGGTCCTGATTAGACCCAGGTGAGGATCAGAGTTACCAGATACACGTGAGCCCCCGGCGGGGATCAGAGCCAAAAGGTCCAGGTGAGGCAGGCTAGGGGACCATGGTCAACAGGTCTACCTGAGGCTCAGGTGTGGAACACAGTAATCATGTCCAGGTGAGTCCCCGGTGGTGACAAGAGTCACCACGTCCAGTTGAGGCCCAGTTGGGGACCAGGATCACCAGGTACAGGGGAGGCCCTTGAGAGAACCAGAGTCAACAGTTCGAAGTCACACGCAGGTGGCAATAGGGTCAGCAGGTCCAAGTCAGGCCAAAGTGGGGTTCACAGTCACTAGGGCACAGTGAGACCCAGAGGGGGACCAGAGTCAACTTGTCCAGGTGAGGTCCAGTTGTGGAACACACTCACCGTGTCCCAATTTTGCCCAGTTGAGGACCATGGTCAACAGGGCCAGGTGAGGCCCAGATGGGGACCGGAGTCCCCAAATTCAGGTGACGCCCAGGTGGGGACCACAGTCACCAGATCCAGGGTAGTCTCAGGTGGACACCAGAATCACCAGGTCCTGGTGAGATGCAGGTGGCAACCACACTCACCAAGTCCCGGTGAGGCCCTGTTGGGGACCAGAGTCACGAGGTACATGAGAAGCTAGAAACACTGCAGCCACCAGGTCCACATGATGTCCATGAGGGAACGAGAATTACAAGTTACAGGTGAGGACCAGGTGGGGATCTGAGTCACCATGTCCAGGTGAGACCCAGGTGTGAACCAGTGTCACCATGTCCAAGTGTGGACCAGGTGAAGACGAGAGTTAATAGGTCCGGCCGGGTCACTGTTAGTGAACAGTGTAACCATATCCTGATGCAACTCATGTGTGTACCAGATACAAGGTCCTGGTGAGTCCCAGTTGGGACCAGCGACATGAGGACCAGGTGAGGTACCGATGGAAACCACAGTCACCAGGTCAGGTGAGGCCATGCTTATGATCAGAGTCACCACTTACAGGTTTTGTCCAGGTGGAGCCAGAGTCACATGGCACAGAAGAAGCGAAAGTCAGGACCAGAGTTACCACGATCAGGTCAGTCCCACTGGGAATAGAGTAACCACGTCCCGATGATGCCCAGGTAGAACCACAGTTACCAGGTCCAGGTGCGGCCAACCTAAAGGCCATGCAGTGGAACCATGTCCCGATGATGCCCAGGTAGGGAAGAGAGTCACCAGGTCCAAATGAGGCCAGATGGAGCATACTGAATAGGTCAACGTGAGGCCAAGTTGAGGACCACAGTCACCAGATCCAGGTGAAGCCAAGGTGGGGACCAGAGTCACTAGGTCCAGATGAGGCCCAAGTGAGGACCAGTGTTACCAGGTACACGTGATGCCCCGGTGGGAATCAGAGGAAACAGGTCCATATGAGTCCGGCTTCGGTACCATGGTCAACAGGACTACTTGAGGCCCAGGTGTGGAACACAGTAACCAGGTCCAGGTGAGTCCCCGGTGGTGACAAGGGTCACCACGTCCAGGTGAGTCCCAGGGGGGGACCAGGATCACCAGGTACAGGGGAAGCCCTTGAATGAACCAGAGTCAACAGTTCGAGAACAGGCGCAGGTGTCAACCAGGGTCAGCAGGTCCAAGTCAGGCCAAAGTGGGGTTCACAGTCACTAGGGCACGGTGAGACCCAGAGGGGGACCAGAGTCACCTGGTCCAGGTGAGGTCCAGGGGTGGAACACAGTCACCGGGTCCCAATTTTGGCAGTTGAGGACCATGGTTGACAGGGCCAGGTGAGGCCCAGATTGGTGATCCTCAATCTGGATCAGATTCACCGTTCCAGTTGAGGCAAAGAAGGAGTCCACAGCAATCCTGTCCAGATTGACGCCTAGGTCGGAGGACCAGAGTCATCAGGACTAGTTGAGGCCAAAATGTGGAGCAAAGTTATCATGTCCAGGTGAGGCCCAGGTGGGGAACAGAGTAACCATGTCCCATTGATGCCAGGTGGGAAAAGAGCCACAAGGTCCAGACGAGGCCTAAGTGAGGAGCAGATTCACCAGGTCCTGTTGAGGCCCAGTTGAGGACCAGTGTCCCCAGCTCCGGGTGAGTCCCAGAGGGGGACCAGAGTCACCCGGTTCTGGTGATATCCAATTGGGGAGCAGAGTCACCACGTCAGGGTGAGGACCATAATGGGACGAGAATCACTAGGTCCAGGTGAGGTCCCGATGTGGAACTGAGAAACCAGGTCCCATGATGCCCATATGAGGACCTGAGTCACCAGGTCCAGGTGAGGTCCCTGTGGGAACCAGTCACCTCGTCCAGGTGAGGCCCAGGTGGGACCACAGTCACCAGGATAATGTGAGCCCCTTGTGGGAACCAGAGCCACTCTATCCAGCTGAGTCCCAGGTCCTAGTGAGGCCCACGTGAGGAGCAGATTCAATGGGTCGAATTGAGGCATAGCTGGGGACAAGAGTCACCAGGTCTGGGTGCGGCCTACGTGGGTCAAGATTCAGCAGTTCTGAGTTAGGTCAAAGTGGGCACGAGAGACACCAGGTCCAGGTGAGGCCAAACTGAGGACCAGAGTCACCAGATCCAGGTGAGGTCCAGGTGGGGACCAGAGTCACCAGATCCAGGTGAAGGCCAGGTGGGGACCAGAGTCACTAGGTCCAGATGAGCCCCAGGTGAGGACCAGAGTTACCAGGTACACGTGAGTCCCCAGTGGGGATCGGAGGCAACAGGTCCATGTGAGGCCAGCTTGGGGACCATGGTCAACAGGTCTACTTGAGACCCAGGTGTGGAACACAGTAAGCAGGTCCTGGTGAGTCCCCATTGGTGACAGGAGTCACCACGTCCAGGTGTGAGCCAGGTCCGACCAGGATCACCAGGTCCAGGGAAGGCCCTTGAAAGAACCAGAGTCAACAGTTCGAGGTCAGGCGAAGGTGGCAACCAGGGTCAGCAGGTCCAAGTCAGGCCAAAGTGGGGTTCACAGTCACTAGGGCACGGTGAAACCCAGAGTGGGACCAGAGTCACCTGGTCCAGGTGAGGTCCGTTGTGGAACACAGCCACCGGGTCCCAATTTTGCACAGTTGAGGACCATGGTCAACAGGGCCAGGTGAGGCCCAGATGGGGACCGGCAGTCCCCAAATCCAGGTTAAGCCAAGGTGGGGACCACAGACACCAGATCCAGGGTAGTCTCAGTTGCAGACCAGAATCACCAGGTCCATGTGAGGTGCAGGTGGCAACCACACTCACCCGGTCCCGGAGAGGCCCCGGTGTGGACCACAGACACGACGTACATGAGAAGCTAGAAACACTGCAGCCACCAGGTCCACATGATGTCCATGTGGGAATGAAAATCACCAGTTACAGGTGAGGACCAGGTGGGGATCCGACTCACCATGTCCAGATGAGACCCAGGTGGTAACCAGTGTCACCATGTCCTCGTGTGCCCCAGGTGAAGACCAGAGTTATTAGGTCCGCCTGGATGAGTGTTAGTGAACAGTGTAACCATATCCTGATGCTACCCAGGTGGGTACCAGAGACACCAGGTCCTGATGAGGCCCAGGTGTAACCGGAGACATGAGGTCCAAGTGAGGTCCCGATGGGAACCACAGTCACCAGGTCAGGTGAGCCCATGCTTAGGATCAGAGTTACCAGGTACAGTTGAGGCCCAGGTGGAGCCAGAGTCACCTGGTACAGAAGAGGCCAAAGTCAGGACCAGAGTTACCAGGATCAGGTCAGTCCCAGTGGGTAATACAGTAACCATGTCCCAATGATGCCCAGGGAGAATCAGAGTCACCAGGTCCAGCGAGGCGCAGGTGGGTAGAATATTCACTAGGTCCCCGTGAGGCCCAGTTGAGGACCAGAGTCACCAGGTCACGTTGAGGCCTAGAGGGATACCAGATTCACCTGGTCTAGGTGACATCGGGATGGGGACCAGAGTCATCATGTCATGGTGAGGCCCTGAGGGGATCCAGAGTCATCATGTCCAGGTGAGGTTCAGGTGTGGAACAGAGTATCCAGGTCATAATGGTCCATAGGAGAGGACCAGAGTCACCAGATCTGGGTGAGGCCCACTTAGGATCAGAGTCACCAGTTCCAGGTGAGTCCAAGAAAGAGTCCACAGCAATCAGGTCCAGGTGGGGTGACAAATTCACCAGGATTGGATGTGGACCAGATGGGGACCAAATTAACCTGGTTCAGGTGATTCCCAGGTGTTTAACCGAGTTAGCAGTTTCGGGTGAGGACCAGGTAAGGACCAGATTCACCAGGTCCAAGTGAGGCCCACGTGGGGACCTGTGTCACCAGGCATGGGTGAGGCCAAGGTGGCAACGCCACTCACCAGGTCCAGGTGAGTCCAACCTACAGGCCATGCAGAGGAACCATGTCCCGATGATGCCCAGGTAGGAACTAGAGTTACCGGGTCCAGGTGAGGCCAACCTGCAGGCATGTGTGGAACCATGTCCCGATGATGCCCAGGTAGGGACCAGAGTTACCAGGTCCAGGTGAGGCCAACCTGCAAGTCATGCAGTGGAACCATGTCCCGATGAGGCCCAGGTAGTGACAGAGTCACCAGGTGCAAATTTGGCCCAGATGGAGCATATTCACTAGGTCCAGGTGAGGTCCAGTGGAGGACCAGAGTCACCAGAATTGGTTGAGGTCTAGAGGGTACGAGAATCACCTGGTCCAGGTGACTTCCAGATGGGACCAGAGTCACCAGGTCAGGATGAGGCCCAGAGAGTTTCCAGAGTCATCATGTCCAGGTGAGGCTCAGGTGTGGAACAGAGTCACCAGGTACCAAAAATGCCCAGGTGAGGACCAGCGTCACCAGGTCTCGGTGACGGGCAGATAGGATCAGAGTCACCATATCCAGGTAGGCTCAGGTGGTGACCAGAGACCCCGGGGCTGGGAGACGACCAGGTAAGGACCAGATACCAGGACTAAGAGGCCCACGAGGGGACCTGACTCACCAGCTATGGGTGAGGCCCAGGTGGCAACCCCACTCACCATGTCCAGGTTAGGCCAACCTGCATGTCAAAGTCACCAGATCCACGTGAGGCCCTAGTCGGCACCGGAGAAGGCAGGTAAAAGTGAGTCTACAAGAACACCACAGTCACCAGGACCAGGTGTGGTTCATGTGGGAACGAGAGTCACCAGTTCCAGGTGAGACCCAGATTGGAGACGACAGTCACCAGGTCCAGATTGAGGCCTAGGTTGGGGGACGAGAGTCATCAAGACCAGTTGAGGCCAAAGTGTGCAGCAAAGTTATCATGTCCAGGTGAGGCCCAGATGGGGAACAGAGTAACCATATCCCAATAATGCCAGGTGGGAAAATAGTCACAAGGTCCAGACGAAGCCTAAGTTTGGAGTAGATTCATCAGGTCCTGTTGAGGCCCAGCTGAGGACCAGTGTCCCCAGCTCCGGGTGTGTCACCCGGTTCTGGTGATATCCAGGTGGGGACCAGTGTCACAAGTCAGGGTGAGGCCCAGTGGGGGACGAGAATCACTAGGTCCAGGTGAGGCCCCAATGTGGAACTGTGAAACCCGGTCCCAAGATTCCCATATGAGGACCTGCGTCACCAGGTCGAGGTGATGTCCCTGTGGGAACCAGTCACCCCGTCCAGGTGAGGCCCGGGTGGGACCACAGTCACCAGGTCCTGGTGAGGCCCAGGTACATAAGAGAGTATCCAGGTCCCAATGATGCCCAGCTAAGGACTAGAGTCAACAGGTCCAGGAGAGGCCCAAATATGGATCAGAGTCATTGTGTTCCAGGTGAGGCCATATGGAGACCACAGGAACCAGGTCCAGGAGAGCCCCATATGGGAACCAGAGCCACCAGATCCAGGTGAGGTCCAGGAGGGACCACAGTCACAAGGTCCAGGTGAGGCGCAGGTGGCAACATGATTCACCAAGTCCAGTTGAGGCCCACGTGGTGACCTGTCACCAGATCCAGGTGCGGACCAGATAAGAACCAGATTCACCAGGCCCAAGTGTAACCCAAGGGGTGACCAGATTTTCCAGGTAAGGGTGAGGCCCCGAGTGGGAACCAGAGTAACCAGTTTAGTTTGAGGCCCAGATTGGGACCAGAGGTCCCTGGACAAAGTGATGCCCAGGTGTGGAATAGAGTATCCAGGTCCCAATGATGCTGGGTGAGGACCAGAGTCACTAGGGCCAAAAAAGCCCAGATGGGGAACAGAATCACTAGGTCCTGGTGAGGCATAGAATAAGAACACAGTCACCAGTATCAGGTGAGCCCCTTGTGGGAACCAGAGCCACTCTATCCCGCTGAGTCCCAGGTCCATGTGAGGCCCACGAAAGGACCAGATTCATCAGGTCGAATTGAGGCATCGCTGGGGACAAGAGTCATCAGGTCTAGGTGCGGCCCAGGTGGGGCAAGATTCAGCAGTTCTGAGTTAGGTCAAAGTGTGGACGATAGACACCAGTCCAGGTGAGGACAAACTGAGACCAGAGTCACCAGATACAGGTGAGTTCCAGATGGGGACCAGAGTCACCAGGTTAGGGTGAGGCCCAGAGAGGTTCCAGAGTCATCATGTCCAGGTGAGGACCAGAGTCACCAGGTCTGGGTGATACGCAGATAGGATCAGAGTCACCAGTTCCAGGTGAGGCCAAGAAAGAATCCACAGCAATCAGGTCCAGGTGGGGAACAATGTCACCAGGAGTGGATGACGCCCAGATGGGTACCAGAAACACCAGGCCCAGGTGATTCCCAGGTGGTGACCAGAGTTACGAGGTCCGGGTGAGAACAAGGTAAGGACCAGATTCATCAGGTCCAAGTGAGGCCCACGTGGGGACCTGTGTCACCAGGCATGGGTGAGGCACAGGTGACAACCCCACTCACCAGGTCCAGGTGATGTTAACCTGCAGGCCATGAAGAGGAACCATGTCCCGATGATGCACAGGTAGGGACTAGAATTACCAGGTGCAGGTGATGCCAACCTGCAGGGCATGTGTGGAACCATGTCCCGATAATGCCCAGGTAGGGACCAGAGTTACAATGTCCAGGTGAGACCAACCTGTAGGCCATGCTGTGGAACCATATCCCTATGATGCCCAGGTATGGACCAGAGTCACCAGGTCCAAATGAGGCCAAGATGGATCATATTCACTTGGTCCAGATGAGGCCCAGTTGAGGACCCGAGTCACCATATCTGGTTGAGGCCTAGAGGAGTACCAGATCCCCTGGTCCAGGTGACATCCATATGGGGACCAGAGTCACTACGTTAGGTTAATAGCCAGAGTAATTCCAGAGTCATCATGTCCAGGGGAGCCTCAGGTGTGGAACAGAGTCACCAGGACCAATGATGCCCAGGTGAGGACCAGAGTAACCAGGTACACGTGAGGCCCCGGTGGGGATCAAGGCAACAGGTTCATGTGAGGCCGGCTTGGGGACCATGGTCAACAGGTCTATTGAGGCCCAGGTGTGGAATACAGTAAGCAGGTCCAGGTGAGTCCCCAGTGGTGACAAGAGTCACCATGTCCAGGCGACGCCCGGTGGGGACCAGGATCACCAGGTACTGGGGAGGCCCTTGAAAGAACCAGAGTCAACAGTTTGACGTCAGGCGCAGGTTCCAACCAGGGTCAGCAGGTCCAAGTCAGGCCAAAGTGGGGTTCACAGTCCCTACTGCACGGTGAGACCCAGAGGGGGACCAGAGTCACCTGGTCCAGGTGAGGTCCAGTTGTGGATTACAGTCACTGGGTCCCAATTTTGCCCAGTTGAGGACCATGGTCAACAGGGCCAGGTGAGGCCCAGATGGGAACCAGAGCCCGAAATCCAGGTGAAGCCCAGGTGGGGAACACAGTCACCAGATCCAGGGTAGTCTCAGGTGCTGACCAGAATCACCAGGTCCAGGTGAGGTGCAGGTGGCAACCACACTCAACAGGTCCCAGTGAGGCCCTGGTGGGGACCAGAGTCACGAGGTACATGAGAAGCTAGAAACACTGCAGCCACCAGATCCACATGATGTCCATGTGGGAACGAGAATCACCAGTTACAGGTGAGGACCAGGCAGGGAACCGAATCACATGTCCACGTGAGACCCAAGAGGGAACCAGTGCTACCATGTCCAGGTGTGGCCCAGGTGAAGACCAGAGTTAATATCTGGCTGGGTCACTGTTAGTGAACAGTGTAACCATATCCTGATGCTACCCATGTGGGTACCAGAGACACCAGGTCCTGGTGAGGCCTAGGTGGGACCAGAGACATGAGGTCCAGGTGAGGTCCCGATGGGAACCACAGTCACCAGGTCAGGTGAGGCCATGCTTAGGATCAGAGTCACCAGTTACAGGTGAGACCCAGGTCGAGCCAGAGTCACCAAGTAGGGAAGACGCCAAAGTCAGGACCAGAGTTACCAGGATCAGGTCAGTCCCAGTGGGGAATAGAGTCACCATGTCCCGATGATGCCCAGGTAGAACCCGAGTCACCACGTACAGATGAGGCGCAGGTCGGGAGTATATTCACTAGGTCCCGGTGAGGCCCAGTTGAGGACCAAATTCCCCCAGTCTTTTTGAGGCCTAGAGGGGTACCAGATTCACCTGGTCTAGGTGACATCCAGATGGGGACCAGACTCACCAGGTCAGGGTGAGGCCCAGAGAGGTTCCAGAGTCATCATGTCCAGGTGAGGCTCAGGTGTGGAACAGTGTCACCAGGTACCAATGATGCCCAGGTGAGGACCAGAGTCACCAGGTCTGTGTGACACGCAGATAGGATCAGAGTCACCAGTTTCAGGTGAGGTCAAGAAAGAGTCCACAGCAATCAGGTCCAGGTGGGGAACAAAGTCACCAGGACTGGGTGAGGCCCAGATGGGGACCAGATTCACCAAGTCCATGTGATTGCCAGGTGGTGACCAGAAATACCAGTACCGGATGAGCACCAGGAAAGGACGAGATTCACCAGGTCCAAGTGAGACCCACGTGGGGACCTGTGTCACATTGCATGTGTGAGGCCCAGGTTGCCACCCCACTCACCAGGTCCAGGTCAGGCCAACCTGCAGGCCAAGCAGAGGAACCATGTCTCGATGATGCCCAGGTAGACATCAGAGTTACCAGGTCCAGGTGAGGCAAACCTGCAGGCCATGCAGTGGAACCATGTCGCGATGATGCCCAGGTAGGGACCAGAGTCACCAGGTCCAAATGAGGCCCAGATGGAGCAAATTCACTAGGTCCATGTGAGGCCCAGATCAGGACCAGAGTAACCAGATCTGCTTGATGCCTAGAGGGGTACCATAATCACCTGGTCCAGGTAACATCCACATGGGGACCAGAGTCACCAGGTCACGAAGAGGCCCAGAGAGGTTCCAGAGGCATCATGTCCAGGTGAGGCTCAGGTGAGGAACAGAGTCACCAGGTACCAATGATGCACAGGTGAGGACCAGAGTCACCAGATCTGGATGACGTGCAGATAGGTTCAGAGTCACCAGTTCCAGGTGAGGCCAAGAAAGTGTCCACAGCAATCAGGTCCAGGTGGGGAACAAAGTCACCAGGACTGGGTGAGGCCCAGATGGGGACCAGATTCACCAGGTCCAGGTGAAAACCAGGTGGTGACCAGTGTCCCCGGGTCTGGGTTAGGACCAGATAAGGACCAGATTCACCAGGTCCAAGAAGCCCACGTGGGGACCTGAGTCACCATGTACGGGTTAGGCCCAGGTGGCAACCGCACTCACCAGGTCCATGTGAGGCCAACCTGCAGGCCAGAGTCACCAGATCCAGGTGAGGCTCTAGTGGGGACCGGAGACATCCAGGTAAATGTGAGTCTACAAGAAAACTACAGTCACCAGGTCCAGGTGTATTACAGGTGGGAACGAGATTCAACAGGTCCAGGTGAGACCCAGGTGGGGACCACAGTCACCAGGTCCAGACTGAGGCCTAATGGGGGGACAAGAGTCATCAGGACCAGTTGAGGCCAAAGAATGAAGCAAAGTCATCATATCCAAGTGAGGCCCAGGTGGAGAACAGAGTAACCATGTCCCATTGATGCCAGGTGAGAAAAGAGTCACAAGGTCCAGACGAGGCCTAAGTGAGGAGTAGATTCAACAGATTCTGTTGAGGCCCAGTTGAGGACCAGTGTCCCCAGCTCCGGGTAAGTCCCAGGGGGGGACCAGAGTCACCCGGTTCTGGTGATATCCAGGAGGGGACCAGAGTCACCACGTCAGGGTTAGGCCCAGAGGGGGACGAGATTCACTAGGTCCCGGTGAGGCCACGATGTAGAACTGAAACCAGGTCCCATGATTCCCATATGAGGACCTGAGTCACCAGGTCCAGGTGAGGTCCATGTGGGAACCAGTCACTTCGTCCAGGTGAGGCCCAGGTGGGACCACAGTCAACAGGTCCAGGTGAGGCCCAGGAATATAATGAGTATCCAGGTCCCAATGATGCCCAAGTAAGGACCAGAGTGAACAGGTCCAGCAGAGGCCCAAATATGGATCAGAGTCATTTTGTTCCAGTTGATGCCTGATGGAGACCACCGGAACCAGGTCCAGGAGAGCCCCATATGGGAACCAGAGCCACCAGATCCAGGTGACTTCCAGGTGGGAACAGAGTCACAAGGTCCAGGTGAGGCGCAGGTGGCAACAGGATTCACCAAGTCCAGGTGAGGCCCAGGTGGCGACCAGTCACCAGATCCAAGTGAGGACAAGCTAAGGACCAGATTCACCAGGCCCAAATGAAGCCCAAGGGGTGACCAGAGTCACCAGGTAAGGGTCATTCCCAGAGGGAGAACCACAGTAACCAGTTTAGTTTGAGGCCCAGAATGTGACCAGAGGTCCCTAGTCAGAGTGAGGCCCAGGTGTGGAATAGTGTATCCAGGTCCCAATGATGCCTGGAAGGACCATAGTCACTAGGGCCATGCAGGCCCAGATGGGGAACAGAATCACTAGGTCCTGGTGAGGCATAGAATAAGACCACAGTCAGCAGTATCATTTGAGTCCCTTGCGGGAACCAGAGCCACTCTATCCAGCTGAGTCCCAGGTGATGTGAGGCTCACGTAAGGACCAGATTCATTAGGTCGAAATGAGGCATACCTGGGGACAAGAGTCACCAGGTATGGGTGCGGCCTAGGTGGGGCAAGATTCAGCAGTTCTGAGTTAGGTCAAAGTAGGGACGAGAGACGTCAGGTCCAGGTGAGGCCAAACTGAGGACCAGAGTCACCAGATCCAGTGAGGTCCATGTTGGAAAGAGAGTCAGCAGGTCCAAGAGAGGTCCAGGTGGGGACCAGAGACACCAGATTCAGGTGAAGTCCAGGTGGGGACCAGAGTCACCAGATCCAGGTGAAGCCCAGGTGGGGATCAAAGTCACTAGGTCCAGATGAGGCCCAGGTGAGGACCAGAGTTACCAGGTACACATGAGGCCCCGGTGGGGATCAAGGCAACAGGTCCATGTGAGGCCGGTTTGGGGACCATGGTCAACTGGTCTACTTGAGGCCCTGGTGTGGAATATAGTAAGCAGGTCCAGGTGAGTCCCCGGTGGTGACAAGAGTCACCACGTCCAGGTGAGTCCCCGGTGGGGACCAGGATCACCAGGTACAGGGGAGGCCCTTGAAAGAACCAGACTCAACAGGTCGAAGTCAAGCGCAGGTCGCAACCAGGGTCAGCAGGTCCAAGTCAGGCCAAAGTGGGGTTCACAGTCATTAGGGCACGGTGAGACCCAGAGGGGGACCAGAGTCACCAGATCCAGGTGAGGTCCATGTTGGAAAGAGAGTCACCAGGTCCGGGAGAGATCCAGGTGGGGACCAGAGTAACCACATCCACTTGAAGCCCAGGTGGGGACCAGAGTCACTAGGTCCCGATGAGGCCCAGGTGAGGACCTGAGTTACCAGGTACACGTGAGGCCCCGGTGGGGATCAGAGGCAACAGGTCCATGTGAGGCCGGCTTGGGGACCATGGTCAACAGGTCTACTTGAGGCCCTGGTGTGTAACACAGTAAGCAGGTCCAGGTGAGTCCCCGGTGGTGACAAGAGTCACCACGTCCAGGTGAGGCCCAGGTGGGGACCAGGATCACCAGGTACAGTTGAGGCCCTTGAAAGAACTAGAGTCTACTGGCACAAAAACAGACACATAGATTAGTGAAACAGAATAGAGAATCCAGAAGTGGACCCTGAACTTTATGGGCAACTAATATTCGATAAAGGAGGAAAGACTATCCATTGGAAGAAAGACAGTCTCTTCAATAAATGGTGCTGGGAAAATTGGACATCCACATGCAGAAGAATGAAACTAGACCACTCTCTTTCACCATACACAAAGATAAACTCAAAATGGATGAAAGATCTAAATGTGAGAGAAGATTCCATCAAAATCCTAGAGAAGATCACAGGCAACACCCTTTTTGAACTCGGCCATACTAACTTCTTGCAAGATACTCCACGAAGGCAAAAGAAACAAAAGCAAAAATGAACTATTGGGACTTCATCAAGATAAGAAGCTTTTGCACAGCAAAAGATACAGTCAACAAAACTCAAAGACAACCTACAGAATGGAAGAAGATATTTGCAAATGACATATCAGATAAAGGACTAGTTTCCAAGATCTATAAAGAACTTATCAAACACAACACCAAAGAAACAAACAATCCAATCATGAAATGGGCAAAAGACATGAACAGAAATCTCACAGAGGAAGACATAGACATGGCCAACAGGTCCAAGTCACGCCAAAGTGGGGTTCACAGTCCCTACTGCACGGTGAGACCCAGAGGGGGACCAGAGTCACCTGCTCCAGGTGAGGTCCAGGTGTGGAACACAGTCACCGGGTCCCATTTTTGCCGTGATGAGGACCATGGTCAACAGGGCCAGGTGAAGCCCAGGTTGGGACCATAGTCACCAGATCCAGGGTAGTCTCAGGTGCAGACCAGAATCACCAGGTCCAGGTGAGGTGCAGGTGGCAACCACACTCACCAGGTCCCGGTGAGGCCCTGGTGGGGACCAGAGTCACGAGGTACATGAGAAGCTAGAAACACTGCAGCCACCAGGTCCACATGATGTCCATGTGGGAATGAGAATCACCAGTTAGAGGTGAGGACCCTGTGGGGATCCGACTCACCAAGTCCAGGTGAGACCAAGGTGGGAACCAGTGTCACCAAGTCCAGGTGTGGCGAGGTGAAGACCAGAGATAATAGGTCCGGCTGGGTCACTGTTAGTGAACAGTGTAACCATATCCTGATGCTACCCAAGTGGGTACGAGAGACACCAAGTCTTGGTGAGGCCCAGGTGAGACAAGAGACATGAGGAGCAGGTGAGGTCCCGATGGGAACCACAGTCACAAGGTCAGGTGAGGCCATACTTAGGATCAGAGTCACCAGTTACAGGTGAGACCCAGGTGGAGCCAGATTCACCAGGTAGAGAAGAGGCCAAAGTCAGGACCAGAGTTACCAGGATCAGGTCAGTCCCAGAGGGGAATAGTGTAACCATTTCCCGATGATGCCCAGGTAGAACCAGAGTCACAAGGTCCAGATGAGGCGCAGGTGGGGAGCATGTTCCCTAGGTCCCGGTGAGGCCCAGTTGAGGCCCAGAGTCACCAGGTCAAGTTGAGGCCTAGAGGGGTACCAGATTCACCTGGTCTAGGTGACATCCAGATGGGGACCAGAGTCACCATGTCAGGCTGAGGCCCAGAGGGGATCCAGAGTCATCATGTCCAGGTGAGGCTCAGGTGTGTAACAAAGCATCCAGACCATAATGTTCCACGGGGGAGGACCAGAGTCACCAGATCTGGGTGAGACCCATTTAGGATCCGAGTCACCAGTTCAAGGTGAGTCCAAGAAGGAGTCCACAGCAATCAGGTCCAGGTGGGGAACAAAGTCACCAGGACTGGGTGAGGCCCAGATGGGGACCAGATTCACCAGGTCCAGGTGATTCCCAGGTGGTGACCAGAGTTACCAGTTCCGGGTGAGGTCCAGGTAAGGACCAGATTCACTATGTCCAAGTGAGACCCACGTGGGGACCTGTGTCACCAGGCATGGGTGAGGCCCAGGTGTCAACCCCACTCACCAGGTCCAGGTGAGGGCAACCTGCAGGCCATGCAGAGGAACCATGTCCCGATGATGCCCAGGTAGGGACCAGAGTTACGAGGTCCAGGTGAGGCTAACCTGCAGGTCATGCAGTGGAGCCATGTCCCGATGATGCCCAGGAAGGGACAAGAGTCATCAGGTCCAAATGAGACCCAGATGGAGCATATTCACTAGGTCCAGGTGAGGCCCAGTTGAGGACCAGAGTCACCAGAACTGGTTGAGGCCTAGAGGGGTACCGGAATCACCTGGTCCTTGTGACATCCAGATGGAGACCAGAGTCACCAGGTCAGGGTTAGGCCCAGAGTAGTTCCAGAGGCCAGAGCCTCATGTCCAGGTGAGGCTCAGGTGTGTAACAGAGTCACCAGGTACCAATGATGCCCAGGTGAGGACCAGAGTCACCAGGTCTGGGTGACACGCAGATAGGATCAGAGTCACCAGGTCCAGGTGAGGCCATGAAAGCGTCCACAGCAATCAGGTCAAGGTGGGGAACAAGTCACCAGCACTGAGTGAGGCCAAGATGGGGTCGGATTCACCAGGTCCAGGTGAGGCCCAGGTGGTGACCAGAGTCCCCGGGTCTGGGAGAGGACCAGGTAAGGACCAGATTCACCAGGTCCAAGAGGCCCACGTGGAGACCTGAGTCACCAGGTATGGGTGAGGCCCAAGTTGCATCCCCACTAACCAGGTCCATGTGAGGCCAACCTTCAGGCCAAGTCACCCGAACCACGTGAGGACCTAGTGGGGACTGGATTCACCAGTTAAAAGTGATTCTACAAGAACAACACAGTCATCAGATCCTGGTGTGGTTCATGTGGGATCGAGAGTCACCAGGTCCAGGTGAGACCCAGGTGGGGACCACAGTCACCAGGTCCAGATTGAGGCCTAGGTCGGGGGACCAGATTCATCAGGACCAGTTGAGGCCAAAGTGTGGAGCAAAGTTATCATGTCCAGGTGAGGCCCAGGTGGGGAACAGAGTAACCATGTCCCAAAGATGCCAGGTGGGAAAAGAGTCACAAGGTCCAGACGAGGCCTTAGTGAGGAGTAGATTCACCAGGTCCTGTTGAGGCCCAGTTGAGGACCAGTGTCCCCAGCTCCGGGAGAGTCCCAGAGGGGGACCAGAGTCACCCGGTTCTGGTGATATCCAGGTGGGGACCTGAGTCACCACGTCCTGGTGAGGCCCAGAGGGGGACGAGAATCACTAGGTCCAGGGGAGGCCCCGATGTGTAACTGAGAACCCAGGTCTCATGATGCCCATATGAGGACCTGAGCCACCAGGTCCAGGTGAAGTCCCTGTGGGAACCAGTCACCTCATCCAGGTGAGGCCCAGGTGGGACCACAGTCAACAGGTCCAGGAGAGGCCTAGGTATATAAGAGAGTATCCAGGTCCCAATGTTGCCCAGGTACGGACCAGAGTCAACAGGTCCAGGAGAGGCCCAAATATGGATCAGAGTCATTGTGTTCCAGGTGAGACCAGATGGAGACCACAGGAACCAGGACCAGGAGAGCCCCATATGGGAACCAGAGCCACCAGATCCAGGTGACTTCCAGGTGGGACCACAGTCACAAGGTCCAGGTGAGGCGCTGGCGGCAACAGGATTCACCAAGTCCAGGTGAGGCCAGGGGGCGACCAGTCACCAGATCCAAATGTGGACCAGCTAAGGACCAGATTCACCAGGCCCAAGTGAAGCCCAAGGGGTGACCAGAGTCACCAGGTAAGGGTGAGGCCCAGAGGGGAACCAGAGTAACCAGTTTAGTTTGAGGCCCAGAATGGGACCAGTGGTCCCGGGTCAAAGTGAGCCTTTGGTGTGGAATAGAGGATCCAGGTCCCAATGATGCCTCGGTGAGGACCAGAGTCACTAGGGCCATGCAGGCCCAGATGGGGAACAGAATCAGTACATCCTGGTGAGGCATAGAATAAGACCACAATCACCAGTATCAGGTGTGCCCCTTGTGGGAACCAGAGCCACTCTATCCAGGTGAGTCCCAGGTCCATGTGAGGCCCACGTGAGGACCAGATTCATCAGGTCGAATTGAGGCATAGCTGGGGACAAGAGTCATCAGCTCTGGGTGCGGCCTAGGTGGGGCAAGATTCAGCATTTCTGAGTTAGGTCAAAGTGGGGACGAGAGACACCAGTACAGGTGAGGCCAAACTGAGACCAGAGTCACCAGATCCAGGTGAGGTCCATGTTGGAAAGAGAGTCACCAGGTCCAGGAGAGGTCCAGGTGTGGAACAGAGTCACCAGATCGAGGTGAAGTCCAGGTGGGGAGGAGAGTCTCCAGATCCAGGTGAAGCCCAGGTGGGGACCAGAGTCACTAGGTCCAGATGAGGCCCAGGTGAAGATCAGAGTTAACAGGTACACGTGAGGCCCCGGCGGGGATCACAGCCAAAATGCCACGTGAGGCCGGCTAGGGGACTATGTTCAACAGGTCTACCTGAGGCCCAGGTGTGGAACACTGTAAGCCTGTCTAGGTGAGTCCCCAGTAGTGACAAGAGTCACCACGTCCAATTGAGGCCAAATTGGGGACCAGGATCACCAGGTGCAGGGGAGGCCTTTGAAAGAACCTGAGTCAACAGTTCGAGGTCAGGCGCAGGTGGCAACCAGGGTCAGCACGTCCAAGTCAGGCCAAAGTTGGGTTCACGGTCACTAGGGCACGGTGAGACCCAGAGGGGGACCAGAGTCACGTGGTCCATGTGAGGTCCAGTTGTGGAACACAGTCACCGGGTCTCAATTTTGTCCAGTTGAAGACCATGGACAACAGGGCCAGGTGAGGCCCGGATTGGGACCGGAGACCCCAAATCCAGGTGAAGCCCAGGTGGGTACCACAGTCACAAGATCCAGGGTAGTCTCAGGTGCAGACCAGAATCACCAGGTCCTGGTGAGGTGCAGGTGGCAACCACACACACCAGGTCCCGGTGAGGCCCTGGTGCGGACCAGATGCTCGAGGTACATGAGAAGTTAGAAACACTGCAGCCACCAGTTCCACATAATGTCCATGTGGGAATGAGAATCACCAGTTACAGGTGAGGACCAGGTGGGGATCTGACTCACCATGTCCAGGTGAGACCCTGGTGGGAACCAGTGTCACCATGTTCAGGTGTGGACCAGGTCAAGACCAGAGTTAACAGGTCCGGCTGGGTCACTGTTAGTGAACAGTGTAACCGTATCCTGATGCTACCAAGGTGGATACCAGAGACACCAGGTCCTGGTGAGGCCCAGTTTGGACCAGAGACATGAGGTCCAGGTGAGGTTCCGATGGGAACCACAGTCACCAGGTCAGGTGAGGCCATGCTTAGGATCAGAGTCACCAGTTCCAGGTGAGGCCCAGGTGGAGCCAGAGTCACCTGGTACAGAAGAGGCCAGTCAGGACCAGAGTTACCAGGATCAGGTCACTCCAAGTGGGAATAGAGTAACCATGTCCCGATGATGCCCAGGTAGAACCAGAGTCACCAGGCCCAGATGTGGCGCAGGTGAGGAGCATGTTCACTAGGTCCCGTTGAGGCCCAGTTGAGGACCAGAGTCACCAGGTCTAGGTGAGGCCTAGAGGGGTACCAGATTCACCTGGTCTGGTGACATCCAGATGGGGACCAGAGTCCCCATTTCAGGCTGAGGCCCAGAGGGGATCCAGTGTCAACATATTCAGGTGAGGCTCAGGTGTGGAACAGAGTATCCAGGTCATAATGGTCCACAGGTGAGGACCAGAGTCACCAGATCTGGGTGAAGCCCAGTTAGCATCAGAGTCAGCAGTTCCAGGTTAGCCAAGAAGGAGTCCACAGCAATCAGGTCCAGGTGGGGAAGAAAGTCAACAGGACTGGGTGAGGCCCAGATGGGGACCAGATTCACCAGGCCCAGGTGATTCCCATGTGGTGACCAGAGTTACCAGTTCCGGGTGACCAACAGGTAAGGACCAGATTCACCAGGTCCAAGTGAGGCCCACGTGGGGACCTGTTTCACTAGGCAAGGGTGAGACCCAGGTGACAAACCCACTCACCAGGTCCAGGTGAGGCCAACCTGCAGGCCATGCAGAGGAACCAGGTCCCAATGATGCCCAGGTAGGGACGAGAGTTACCAGGTCCAGGTGAGGCCATACTACAGGCCATGCAGTGGAACCATGTCCCGATGATGCCCAGGTAGGGACCAGAGTCACCAGGTTCAAAGGAGGCCCAGATGGAGCATATTCACTAGGTCCAGGTGAGGTCCAGTTGAGGACCAGAGTCACCAGACCTCGTTGAGGCCCACAGGGGTACCATAATCCCCTGGTCCAGCTGACATTCATATGGGGACCAGAGTCACCAGGTCAGGTTGATAGCCAGGGAGATCCAGAGTCATCATGTCCAGGGGAGCCTCAGGTGTGGAACAGAGTCACCAGGACCAATGATGCCCAGGTGAGGACCAGAGTAACCACGTACACGTGAGGCCCCGGTGGGGATCAGAGGCAACAGGTCCATGTGAGGTAGGCTTGGGGACCATGGTCAACAGATTTATTGAGGCCCAGGTGTGGAACACAGTAAGCAGGTCCAGTTGAGTCCCCAGTGGTGACAAGAGTCACCACGTCCAGGTGAGGCCCGGTGGGGACCAGGATCACCAGGTACAGGGGAGGCCCTTGAAAGAACCAGAGTCAACAGTTCGACGTCAGTCTCAGGTGGGAACCAGGGTCAGCAGGTCCAAGTCAGGCCAAAGTGGGTTTCACAGTCACTAGGGCACGGTGAGACCTAGAGGGGAACCAGAGTCACGTGGTCCAGGTGAGTTCCAGTTGTGGAACACAGTCACCGCGTCCCAATTTTGCCCAGTTGTGGACCATGGTCAACAGGGCCATGTGAGCCCCAGATGGGGACCGGAGTCCCCAAATCCAGGTGAAGCCCAGGTGGGGACCACAGTCACTAGATCCAGGGTAGTCTCAGGTGCAGACCAGAATCACCAGGTCCTGGTGAGGTGCAGGCGGCAACCACACTGACCAAGTCCCGGTGAGGGCCTGGTGGGGACCAGAGTCACGAGTTACATGAGAAGCTAGAAACACTGAAGCCACCAGGTCCACATGATGTCCATGTGGAAACGAGAATCACCAGTTACAGGTGAGGACCATTGGGGATCTGAGTCACCATGTCCAGGGGAGACCCAGGTGGGAACCAGTGTCACCATGTCCAGGTGTGGCCCAGGTGAAGACCAGAGTTAATAGGTCCAGCTGGGTCACTGTTAGTGAACAGTGTAACCATATCCTGATGCTACCCAGGTGGGTACCAGAGACACCAGGCCCTGGTGAGGCCCAGGTGGGACCAGAGACATGAGGTCCAGGTGAGGTCCCGATGGGAACCACAGTCACCAGGTCAGTTGAGGCCATGCTTAGAATCAGAGTCACCAGTTACAGGTGAGGCCCAGTTAGAGCCAGAATCACCTGGTACAGAGAGGCCAAAGTCAGGACCAGAGTTACCAGGATCAGGTCAGTCCCAGTGGGGAATAGAGTAACCATGTCCCGATGATGCCCACGTTGAACCAGAGTCACCATGTCCAGATGAGGCGCAGGTGGGGAGCATATTCACTAGGTCCCGGTGAGGCCCACTTGAGGACTAGAGTCACCAGGTTTGGTTGAGGCCTAGAGGGGTACCAGATTCACCTGGTCTAGGTGACATCCAGATGGGGACCAGAATCACCATGTCAGGGGGAGGCCCAGAGTGGATCCAGAGTCATCATGTCCAGGTGAGGCTCAGGTGTGGAAAGAGTATCCAGGTCATAATGATCAACAGGTGAGGACCAGAGTCACCAGATCTGGGTGACGTGCAGATACGATCAGAGTGACCAGTTCCAGGTGAGGCCAAGAAGGAGACCACAACAATCAGGTCCAGGTGGCGAACAAAGTCACCAGGAATGGGTGAGGCCCAGATGGGGACCAGATTCACCAGGTCCAGGTGAGGCCCAGGTGGTGAGCAGAGTCCCCGGGTCTGGGAGAGGATCAGGTAAGGACCAGATTAACATGTCAAAGACGCCCACGTGGGGACCTGAGTCACCAGGTTTGGGTGAGGCCCAGGTGGCAACCCCACTCACCAGGTCCAAGTGAGGCCAACCTGCAGGCCAGAGTCACCAGATCCAGGTGAGGCCCTACTGGGGACTGGAATCACCAGGTAAATGTGCGTCTACAAGTACACCACAGTCACCAGGTCTAGGTGTGGTTCATGTGGTAACGAGAGTCACCAGGTCCAGGTGAGACCCAGGTGGAGACGACAGTCTCCAGGTCCAGATTGAGGCCTCGGTTGGGTGACCAGTGTCATCAGAACCAGTTGAGGCCAAAGTGTGGAGCAAAGTTATCATGTTCAGGTGAGGCCCAGGTGTGGAACAGAGTAACAATGTCCCTTTGATGCCAGGTGCGAAAAGAGTCACAAGGTCCAGACGAGGCCTAAGTGAGGAGTAGATTCACCAGGTCCTGTTGAGGCCCAGTTGAAGACCAGTGTAACCAGCTCCGGGGGAGTCCCAGAGGGGGCGAGTCACCCAGTACTGGTGATATCCAGGTGGGGACCAGAGTCACCACGTCAGAGTGAGGCCCACAGCGGGACCAAAATCACTAGGTCCAGGTGAGGACCTGATGTATAACTAAGAAACCAGGTCCCATGATGCCCGTATGAGGACCTGAATCACCAGGTCCAGTTGAGGTCCCTGTGGGAAACTGTCACCTCGTCCAGGTGAGGCCCAGGGGGACCACAGTCACCAGTTCCAGGTTAGGCCCAGGTATATAAGAGAGTATCCAGGTCCCAATGATGCCTAGGTAAGGCCCTGAGTCAACAGGTCCAGGAGAAGCCCAAATATGGATCAGAGTCATTGTGTTCCTGGTGAGGCCAGATGGAGACCACAGGAACCAGGACCAGGAGAGCCCCATATGGGAACCAGAGCCACCAGATCCAGATGAGGTCCAGGTGGGACCAGAGTCACAAGGTCCAGGTGAGGCGCAGGTGGTAACAGGATTCACCAAGTCCAGGTGAGGCCCAGGTGGCGACCAGTCACCAGATCCAGGTGAGGATCAGCTAAGGACCAGATTCACCAGGCCCAGGTGAAGCCCAAGGGGTGACCAGCGTCACCAGGTAAGGGTGAGGCCCAGAGGGGAATCAGAGTAACCAGTTTAGTTTGAGGCCCAGAATGGGACCAGAGGTCCCTGGTCAAAGTGAGGCCCAGGTGTGGAGTAGAGTATCCAGGTCCCAATGATGCCTGGGTGAGGACCAGAGTCACTAGGGCCATGCAGGCCCAAATGGGTAACAGAATCACTTGGTCCTGGTGAGGCATAGAATAAGACCACAGTCAGCAGTATCAGGTGACCCCCTTGTGGAAACCAGAGCCACTCTATCCAGCTGAGTCCCAGGTCCATGTGAGGCCCACGTGAGGACCAGATTCATCAGGTCGAATTGAGGCATAGTGGGGACAAGAGTCACCAGGTCTGGGTGCAGCCTAGGTGGGGCAAGATTCAGCAGTTCTGAGTTAGATCCAAGTGGGGACGAGAGACACCAGGTCCATGTGAGGCCAAAAAGAGGTCCAGAGTCACCAGATCCAGGTGAGGTCCATGTTGGAACGAGAGTCACCAGGTCCAGGAGAGGTCCAGGTGGGTCCAGAGTCACCAGATCCAGGTGAAGTCCCGGTGGGGACGAGAGTCACCAGATCCAAGTGAAGCCCAGGTGGGGACCAGAGTCACTAGGTCCAGATGAGGCCCAGGTGAGGACCAGAGTTACCAGGTACACGTGAGGCCACAGTGGGGATCAGACGCAACAGGTCCATGTGAGGCCGGCTTGGGGACCATGGTCAACAAGTGTACTTGACGCCCATGTGTGGAACACAGTAACCAGGTCCAGGTGAGTCCCTGGTGGTGACAAGAGTAACGAGGTACATGAGAATCTAGAAACACTGCAGCCACCAGGTCCACATGATGTCCATGTGGGAACGAAAATCACCAGTTACAGGTGAGGAACAGGTGGGGATCCGACTCACCATGTCCAGGTGAGACCTAGGTGGGAACCAGTGTCACCATGTCCTGGTGTGCCCCAGGTGAAGACCAGAGTTATTAGGTCCTGCTGGATGAGTGTTAGTGAACAGTGTAACCATATCCTGATGCTACCCAGGTGGGTACCAGAGACACCAGGTCCTGGTGAGGCCCAGGTGTAACCGGAGACATGAGGTCCAGGTGAGGTCCCGATGGGAACCACAGTCACCAGGTCAGGTGAGGCCATGCTTAGGATCAGAGTCACCAGGTACAGGTGAGGCCCAGGTGGAGCCAGAGTCACCTGGTACAGAAGAGGCCAAAGTCAGGACCAGAGTTACCAGGATCAGGGCAGTCCCAGTGGGTAATACAGTAACCATGTCCCAATGATGCCCAGGTAGAATCAGAGTCACCAGGTCCATCGAGGCGCAGGTGGGGAGAATATTAAGTAGGTCCAGGTGAGGCCCAGATGAGGACCAGAGTCACCAGGTCTAGTTGACGCCTAGAGGTGTACCAGATTCACCTGGTCTAGGGGACGTCCAGATGGGGACCAGAGTCACCATGTCAGGGTGAGGCCCAGAGGGCATCCAGAATCATCATGTCCAGGTGAGGTTCAGGTGTGGAACAGAGTATCCAGGTCATAATGGTCCACAGGTGAGGACCAGTGTCACCAGATCTGGGTGAGGCCCAGTTAGGAGCAGAGTCACAAGTTCCACTTGAGGCCAAGAAGGAGTCCACAGCAATCAGGTCCAGGTGGGGATCAAAGTCACCAGGACTGGGTGAGGCCCAGATGGGGACCAGATTCACCAGGTCCAGGTGATTCCCAGGTGGTGACAAGGGTTACCAGTTCCGGGTGAGGACCAGGTAAGGACCAGATTCACCAGGTCCAAGTGAGGCCCACGTGAGACCTGTGTCACCAGGTATGGGTGAGGCCCAGGTGGGGCAAGATTCAGCAGTTCTGAGTTAGGTCAAAATGGGGACGAGAGACACCAGGTCCAGGTGAGGCCAAACTGAGGACCAGAGTCACCAGATCCAGGTGAGGTCCATGTTGGAAAGAGAGTCACCAGGTCCAGGAGAGGTCCAGGTGTGGACCAGAGTCACCAGATCACGTGAAGCCCAGTTGTGGACCAGAGTCACTATGTCCGGTTGAGGCCCAGGTGAGGACCAGAGTTACCAGGTACACGTGAGGCCTCGGTGGGGATCAGAGGCAACAGGTCTATGTGAGGCCGGCTTGGGGACCATGGTCAACAGGTCTACTTGAGGCCCAGGAGTGGAACATAGTAAGCAGGTCCAGGTGAGTCCTCCGTGTTGAAAAGTGTCACCATGTCCAGATGAGGCCCTGGTGGGACCAGGATCACCAGGTACAGGGGAGGACCTTGAAATAACCAGAGTCAACAGTTCGAGGTCAGGCGCAGGTGGCAACAAGTGTCAGGAGGTCCAAGTCAGGCCAAAGTGGGTTTCACAGTCACTAGGGATCGGTGAGACCCAGAGGGGGACCAGAGTCATGTGGTCCAGGTGAGGTCCAGTTGTGGAACACAGTCACCGGTTCCGATTTTGCCCAGGTGAGGACCATGGACAACAGGGCCAGGTGAGGCCCAGGTGGGGACCGGAGTCCCCAAATCGAGGTGAAGCCCAGGTGGGGACCACGTCACCAGATCCAGGTTAGTCTCATGTGCAGACCAGAATCACCAGGTCCAGGTGAGGCGGAGGTGGCAACCACACACCAGGTCCCGGTGAGTCCTTGGTGGGGACCAGAGTCACGAGGTACATGAGAAGCTAGAAACACTGCAGCCACCAGGTCCACATGATGTCCATGTGGGAACGAGAATCACCAGTTACAAATGAGGACCAGGTGGGGATCCGACTCACCATGTCCAGGTGAGACCCAGGTGGGAACCAGTGTCACCATGTCCAGGTGTGGCCCAGGTGAAGACCAGAGTTAATAGGTCCGGCTGGGTCACTGATAGTGAACAGTGTAACCATATCCTAATGCTACCCAGGTGGGTACGAGAGACACCAGGTCCTGGTGAAGCCCAGGTGGGACCAGAGACATGAGGTCCGGGTGAAGTCCTGATGGGAACCACAGTCACCAGGTCAGGTGAGGCCATGCTTAGGATCAGAGTCACCAGTTCCAGGTGAGGCCAAGAAGGAGTCCACAGCAATCAGGTCCAGGTGGGGTGACTTAGTCACCAGGATTAGATGAGGACCAGATGGGGACCAGATTAACCAGGTTCAGTTGATTCCCAGGTGGTGACCCGATTTAGGAGTTTCGGGTGAGGACCAGGTAAGGACCAGATTCACCAGGTCCAAGTGAGGCCCACGTGGGGACCTGTGTCACCAGGCATGGGTGAGGCCAAGGTGACAACGCCACTCACCAGGTCCAGGTGAGCCCAACCTGCAGGCCATGCAGAGGAACCATGTCCCGATGATGCCCAGGTAGCAACTAGAGTTACCGGGTCCAGGTGAGGCCAAACTGCAGGCCATGTGTGGAACCATGTCCCGATGATGCCCAGGTAGGGACCAGAGTTACCAGGTCCAGGTGAGGCCAACCTGCATGTCATGCAGTGGAACCATGTCCCGATGATGCCCAGGAAGTGACCAGAGTCACCAGGTCCAAATGAGGCCCAGATGGAGCATATTCACTAGGTCCAGGTGAGGCCCAGTTGAGAACCAGAGTCAGCAGATCTGGTTGTGGCCTAGAGGGGTACCAGATACACCTGGTCCAGGTGACATCCAGATGGGGACCAGAATCACCAGGTCAGGGTGAGGCCCAGAGGGGTTCCAGAGTCATCATGTGCAGGTGAGGCTCTGGTGTGGAACAGAGTCACCAGGTACCAATGATGCCCAGGTGAGGACCAGAGTCACCAGGTCTGGGTGACGCGCAGATAGGATCAGAGTCACCAGTTCCCGGTGAGGCCAAGAAAGAGTCCACAGCAATCAGATTCAGATGGGGAACAAATTCACCAGGACTGGTTTAGGCCCAGATGGGGACCAGATTCACAGGTCCAGATGAGGCCCAGTTGGGGACCAGAGTCCCCGGGTCTGGGAGAGGACCAGTTAACGACCAGATTAACAGGTCCAAGAGGCCCACGTGTGGAACTGAGTCACCAGGTATGGGGTGGCAACCCCACTCACCAGGTCCAGGTGAGGACAACCTTCAGGCCAGAGTCACCAGATCCAGGTGAGGCCCTAGTGGGGACCGGAGTCACCAGGTAAATGTGCGTCTTCAAGAACACCACCATCACCAGGTCCAGGTGTGGTTCATGTGGGAACGAGAGACACCAGGTCCAGGTGAGAAAGAGGTGGGGACCACAGTCACCAGGTCCAGATTGAGGCCTAGGTGGGGGGACCAGCGTCATCAGGACCAGTTGAGGCCAAATTGTAGAGCAAAGTTATCATGTCCAGGTGAGGCCCGGGTGGGGAACAGAGTAACGATGTCCCATTGATGCCAGGTGGGAAAAGAGTCAGAAGGTCCCGGTGAGGTGCAGGTGGCAACAGGATTCACCAAGTCCATGTGAGGCCCAGGTGGCGAACAGTCACCAGATCCATGTGCGGACCAGCTAAGGACCAGATCCACCAGGCCCAAGTGAAGCCCAAGGGGTGACCAGATTTACCAGGTAAGGGTGAGGCCCAGAAGGGGAACCAGAGTAACCAGTTTAGTTTGAGGCCCAGAATGGGACCAGTGGTCCGTGGTCAAAGTGAGGCCCAGGTGTGGAATAGAGTATCCAGTTCCGAATGATGCCTGGGTCAGGACCAGAGTCACTAGGGCCATGCAGGCCCAGATGGGGAACAGAATCACTAGGTCCTGGTGAGTCACAGAAAAAGACCACAGTCACCAGTATGAGGTGAGCCCCTTGTGGGAACCAGAGCCACTCTATCCAGCTGAGTCCCAGGTCCATGTGAAGCCCACGTGAGGACCAGATTCACCAGGTCGAATTGAGGCATAGCTGGGGACAAGAGTCACCAGGTCTGTGTGCGGCCTAGGTGGGGAAAGATTCAGCAGTTCTGAGTTAGGTCAAAGTGGGGACGAGAGACACCAGGTCCAGGTGAGGCCAAACTGAGTACAAGAGTCACCAGATCCAGGTGAGGTCCATGTTGGAAAGAGAGTCACCAGGTCCAGGAGAGGTCCAGGTGGGAACCAGAGTCACTAGATCCAGGTGAAGTCCAGGTGGGGACCAGAGTCACCAGATCGAGGTGAAGCCCAGGTGGGGACCAGAGTCACTAGGTGCAGATGAGGCCCAGGTGAGGACCAGAGTTACCAGGTACACGTGAGGCTCCGGTGGGGATCAGAGGCAACAGGTCCATGTGAGGCCGGCTTGGGGACCATGATCAACAGGTCCACTTGAGACCCAGGTGTGGAACACAGTAAGCAGGTCCAGGTGAGTCCCCCGTGGTTACAAGGGTCACCACGTCCAGGTGAGTCCCAGGTGGGAGCAGGATCACCAGGTACAGGGGAGGCCCTTGAAAGAACCAGAGTCAACAGTTCAAGTTCAGGCGCAGGTGGCAACCAGGGTCAGCAGGTCCAAGTCAAGCCAAAGTGGAATTCACAGTCACTAGGGCACGGTGAGACCCAGAGGGGGACCAGAGTCACCTGGTCCAGGTGAGGTCCAGTTGTGGAACACAGTCACCAGGTCCCAATTTTGCCCAGTTGAGGTCCATGGTCAACAGGGCCAGGTGAGGCCGAGGTGGGGACCGGAGTCCCGAAATCCAGGTGAAGCACAGGTGGGGACCACAGTCACCAGATCCAGGGTAGTGTCAGGTGCAGACCAGAATCACCAGGTCCAGGTGTGGTGCAGGTGGCAACCAAACTCACCAGGTCCCGGTGAGGCACTGGTGGGGACCCGAGTCACGAGGTACATGAGAAGCTAGAAACACTACATCCAAAAGGTCCCCATGATGTCCATTTGGGAACGAGAATGACCAGTTACAGGTGAGTACCAGGTGGTGAACTGACTCTCCATGTAGAGGTGAGTCCCAGGTGGGAACCAGTGTCACCATGTCCAGTGTGGCCCAGGTGAAGACCAGAGTTAATAGGTCCGGTTGGGTCACTGTTAGTGAACAGTGTAACCATATCCTGATGCTACCCAGGTGGTTAACAGAGACACCAGGTCCTGGTGAGGCCCAGGTGGGACCAGAGACATGAGTTCCAGGTGAGGTCCCACTGGGATCCACAGTCACCACGTCAGGTGAGGCCATATTAGGATCAGAGTCACCAGTTACAGGTGAAGCCCAGGTGGATCAGAGTCACCTGGTACAGAAGAGGCCAAAGTCAGGAACAGAGTTACCAGGATCAGGTCAGTCCCATTGAGGTATAGAGTAACCATGTCCCGGTGATGCCCAGGTAGACCCAGAGTCACCAGGTCCAGATGAGGCGCAGGTGGGGAGCATATTCACTAGGTCCCGGTGAGGCCCAGTTGAGGACCAGAGTCACCAGGTCTAGTGGAGGTCTAGAGGGGTACCAGAATCACCTGGTCTAGGTGACATCCAGATGGGGACCAGAGTCACCATGTCAGGCTGAGGCCCAGAGGGGTTCCAGAGTCATCATGTCCAGGTGAGGCTCAGGTGTGGAACAGAGTATCCAGGTCATAATGGTCCACAGGTGAGGACCAGAGTCACCAGATCTCAGAGAGGCCCAGTTAGGATCAGAGTCACTGGTTCCAGTTGACGCCATGAAGGAGTCCACAGCAATCAGGTCCAGATGGGGAAAAAATTCACCAGGACTGGGTGAGGACTAGATGCGGACCAGATTCACCAGGTCATGGTTATTCCCAGGTAGTGACCAGAGTTACCGTTCCAGGTGAGGACCAGGTAAGGACCAGATTCACCAGATCCAAGTGAGGCACACGTGCGGACCTGTGTCACCAGGTATGGGTGAGGTCCAGGTGACAACCCCACTCACCAGGTCCATGTGAGGACAACCTGCTGGCCATGTAGAGGAACCGTGTCTCGATGATGCCCACGTAGGGACTAGAGTTACCAGGTCCAGGTGATGCCAAGCTGCAGGCCATGCAGTGGAACCATGTCCTGATGATGCCGAGGTAGGACAATATTTACCAGGTCCAGGTGAGGCCAACCTGCAAGTCATACAGTGGAACCATGTCCCGATGATGCCCAGGTAGGGACCAGAGTCACCAGGTCCAAATGAGGACAGACCGAGCATATTCACTAGGTGCAGGTGAGGCCCAGTTGAGGACCAGAGTCACCAGATCTGGTTGAGACCTAGAGGGGTAGCAGATTCACCTGGTCCAGGTGACATCCACATGGGGACCAGAGTCACCAGGTCAGGGTGAGGCCTAGAGAGGTTGCAGAGTCATCATGTCCAGGTGAGGCTCAGGTGTGGAACAGAGTCATCAGGTACCAATTATGCCCAGGTGAGGACCAGAGTCACCAGGTATGGGTGACGCGCAGATAGGATCAGAGTCACCAGATCCAGATGAGGCCCAGAAAGAGTCCACAGCAATCAGGTCCAAGTGGGGAACAAAGTCACCAGGACTGGGTGAGGCCCAGATGGGGACCAGATTCAACAGGACCAGGTGAGGCCCAGATGGTGACCAGAGTCCCCGACTCTGGGAGAGGACCAGGTAAGGACCAGATTCACCAGCTCCAAGAGGCCCACTTGGGGACCTGAGTCACCAGGTATGGATGAGCCCCAGGTGGCAACCCCAATCACCAGGTCCAGGTGAGGCCAACCTGCAGGCCAGAGTCACCAGATCCAGGTGAGGTCCAGGTGGGACCACAGTCACAAGGTCCAGGTGAGGCGCAGGTGGCAACAGGATTCACCAAGTCCAGGTGAGGCCCAGGTGGCGACCAGTCACCACATCCTGGTGCGGACCAGCTAAGGACCAGATTCACCAGGCCCAAGTGAAGCCCAAGGGGTGTCCAGAGTCACCAGGTAAGGGTGAGGCTCAGAGGGGGAACCTGAGTAACCAGTTAATTTGAGGCCCAGAATGGGACCAGGGATCCCTAGTCAAAGTGAGGCCCAGGTGTGGAATAGAGTATCCAGGTCCCAATGATGCCTGGGTGAAGACCAGACTCACTAGAGCCATGCAGGTCCAGAAGGGGAACAGAATCACCAGGTCCTGGTGTGGCATAGACTAAGATCACAGTCAGCAGTATCAGGTGAGCCCCTTGTGGGAACCAGAGCCACTCTATCCAGCTGAGTACCAGGTCCATGTGAGGCCCACCTGAGGACCAGATTCAACAGGTCGAATTGAGGCATAGCTGGGGACAAGAGTCACCAGGTCTGGGTGCGGCCTAGGTGGGGGAAGATTCAGCAGTTCTGAGTTAGGTGAAAGTGGGGACGAGAGACACCAGGTCCAGGTGAGGCCAAACTGAGGACCAGACTCAACAGATCCAGGTGAGCTCCATGTTGGAAAGAGAGTCACCAGGTCCAGGAGAGGTCTAGGTGGGTACCAGAGTCACCAGATACAGGTGAAGTCCAGGTGGGGACCAGAGTCACCAGATCCATGTGAAGCCCAGGTGGGGACCAGAGTCACTAGGTCCAGATGAGGCCCAGGTGAGGACCAGAGTTACCAGGTACACGTGAGGCCCCGGTGGGGATCAGAGGCAACAGGTCCATGTGAGGCCGGCTTGGGGACCATGGTCAACAGGTCTATTGAGGCCCAGGTGTGGAAACAGTAAGCAGGTCCAGGTGAGTCCCCAGTTGTGACAAGAGTCACCACGTCCAGGTGAGGCCCGGTGGAGACCAGGATCACCAGGTACAGGGGAGGCCCTTGAAAGAAGCAGAGTCAACAGTTCGAGGTCAGGCGCAGCTTCCAACCAGGGTCAGCAGGTCCACGTCAGGCCAAAGTGGGTTTCACAGTCACTAGGGCACGGTGAGACCCAGAGGGGAACCAGAGTCACGTGGTCCAGGTGAGTTCCAGTTGTGGAACACAGTCACCGCGTCCCGATTTTTCCCAGTTGAGAACCATGGTTAACAGGGCCAGGTGAGGCCCAGATGGGGACCGGAGTCCCCAAATCCAGGTGAAGCCCAGGTGGGGACCACAGTCACTAGATCCAGGGTAGTCTCAGGTGCAGACCAGAATCACCAGGTGCAGGTGAGATGCAGGTGGCAACCACACTGACCAGGTCCCGGTGAGGCCCTGGTGGGGAACAGCGTCGCGAGGTACATGAGAAGCTAGAAACACTGCAGCCACCAGGTCCACATGATGTCCATGTGGGAACACGAATCACCAGTTACAGGTAAGGACCAGGTGGGGATCCGAGTGACCATGTCCAGGTGAGACCCAGGTGGGGACCAGTGTCACCATGTCCAGGTGTGGCCCAGGTGAAGACCAGAGTTAATAGGTCCGGCTGGGTCACTGTTAGTGAACAGTGTAACCATGTCCTGATTCTACCAGGTGGGTACCAGAGACACCAGGCCCTGGTGAGGCCCAGGTGGGACCAGAGACAAGAGGTCCAGGTGAGGTCCCGATGGGAACCACAGTCACCAGGTCAGGTGAGGCCATGCTTAGGATCAGAGTCACCAGTTAAAGGTGTGACCCAGGTGGAGCCAGAGTCACTTGGTACAGAAGAGGTCAAAGTCCGGACCAGAGTTACCAGGATCAGGTCAGTCCCAGTGGGGAACAGAGTAACCATGTCCCAATGATGCCCAGATAGAACCAGTGTCACCAAGTCCAGATGAGGTGCAGGTGGGGAGCATATTCACTAGGTTCCGTTGAGGCCCTGTTGAGGACCTGAGTCACCAGGTCTAGTTGAGGCCTAGAGGGGTACCAGATTCAGCTGATTTAGGTGACATCCAGATGGGGACCAGAGTCACCATGTCAGGCTGATTACCAGAGGGGATCCAGAGTCATCATGTCCAGGTGAGGCTCAGGTGTGGAACAGAGTATCCAGGTCATATTGTTCCACAGGTGAGGACCAGAGTCACCAGATCTGGGTGAGGCCCAGTTAGGATCAGAGTCACCAGTTCCAGTTGAGGCCAAGAAGGTGTCCACAGAAATCAGGGCCAGGTGGGGAAGAAAGTCAACAGGACTGTGTGAGGCCCAGATTGGGACCATATTCACCAGGTCCAGGTGATTCCCAGGTGGTGACCAGGGTTACCAGGTCCGGGTGAGAACCAGGTAAGGACCAGATTCACCAGGTCCAAGTGAGGCCCACGTGGGGACCTGTGTCACCAGGTATGGGTGAGACCCAGGTGGCAACCCCACTCACCAGGTCCGGTGAGGCTAACCTGCAGGCCATGCAGAGGAACCGTGTCCCGATGATGTCCAGGTAGGGACCAGAGTTACCAGGTCCAGGTGAGGCCAGCATGCAGGCCAATGTCACCAGATCCATGTGAGGCCCTAGTGGGGACGGGAGTCACAAGGTAAATGTGAGTCTACAAGAACACCACAGTCACCAGGTCCAGGTGTGGTTCATGTGGGAACGGGAGTCACCAGGTCCAGCTGATACCCAGTTGGGGACGACAGTCACCAGTCCAGATTGAGGCCTAGGTTGGGGGACGAGAGTCATCAGGACCAGTTGAGGCCAAAGCGTACAGCAAATTATCATGTCAAGATGAGGCCCAGGTGGGGAACAGAGTAACCATGTCCCATTGATGCCAGGTGGGAAAAGAGTCACAAGGTCCATACGAAGCCTAAGTTTGGAGTAGATTCACAGGTCCTGTTGAGGCCCACCTGAGGACCAGTGTCCCCAGCTCGGGGTGTGTCACCCGGTTCTGGTGATATCCAGGTGGGGACCAGTGTCACAAGTCAGGGTGAGGCCCTGAGGGGGCCGAGAATCACTAGGTCCAGGTGAGGCCCCGATGTGGAACTGTGAAACCAGGTCCCAAGATGCCCATATGAGGACCTGAGTCACCAGGTCCAGGTGATGTCCCTGTGGGAACCTGTCACCCCGTCCAGGTGAGGCCCAGGTGGGACCACAGTCACCAAGTCCTGGTGAGGCCCAGGTATATAAGAGAGTATCCAGGTCCCAATGATGCCCAGGTAAGGACCAGAGTCAACAGGTCCAGGAGAGGCCCAAATATGGATCAGAGTCATTGTGTTCCAGGTGAGGCCAGATGGAGACCACAGGAACCAGGTCCAGGAGAGCCCCATATGGGAACCAGAGCCACCAGATCCAGGTGAGGTCCAGGAGGGACCGCAGTCACAAGGTCCAGGTGAGGCGCAGGTGGCAACATGATTCACCAAGTCCAGGTGAGGCCCACGTGGTGACCTGTCACCAGATCCAGGTGCGGACCAGCTAAGAAACAGATTCACCAGGCGCAAGTGAAGCCCAAGGGGTGACCAGAGTCACCAGGTAAGGGTGAGTCCCTGAGGGGGAACCAGAGTAACCAGTTTAGTTTGAGGCCCAGAATGGGACCAGAGGTCCCTGGACAAAGTGAGGCCCAGGTGTGGAATAGAGTATCCAGGTCCCAATGATGCCTGGGTGAGGACCAGAGTCACTAGGGCCATGCAGGCCCAGATGGGGAACAGAATCACTAGGTCCTGGTGAGGCATAGAATAAGAATACAGTCACCAGTATCGGGTGAGCCCCTTGTGGGAACCAGAGCCACTCTATCCCGCTGAGTCCCAGGTCCATGTGAGGCCCACGTGAGGACCAGATTCATCAGGTCGAAATGAGGCATAGCTGGGGACAAGAGTCATCAGGTCTGGGTGCGGCCTAGGTGGGGCAAGATTCAGCGGTTCTGAGTTAGGTCAAAGTGGGGACGAGAGACACCAGTCCAGGTGAGGCCAAACTGAGACCAGAGTCACCAGATACATGTGAGTTCCAGGTGGGGACCAGAGTCACGAGATCCAGGTGAAGTCCAGGTGGGGACCAGAGTCACTAGGTGCAGATGAGGCCCTGGTGAGGACCAGAGTTACCAGGTACACGTGAGGCCCCGGTGGGGATCAGAGGTAACAGGTCCATGTGAGGCGAGCTTGGGGACTATGGTCAAGAGGTGTAATTGAGGCCCAGGTGTGGTGACTAGAGACACCACGTGCAGGTGAGGCCCAGGTGGGCATCAGGATCACTAGGTACAGGGGAGGCCCTTGAAAGAACCAGAGTCAACAGTTCGAGGTCAGGCACAGGTGGCAACCAGGGTCAGCAGGTCGAAGTCAGGCCAAAGTGGGGTTCACAGTGACTAGGGCACGGTGAGACCCAGAGGGGGACCAGAGTCACCTGGTCCAGGTGAGGTCCAGTTGTGGAACACAGTCACAGGGTCCCAATTTTCCCCAGTTGAGGACCATGGTCAAAGGGCCAGGTGAGGCCCAGATGGGGACCGGAGTCCCCAAATCCAGGTGAAGCCCAGGTGGGGACCACAGTCACCAGATCCAGGGGAGTCTCAGGTGCAGACCAGAATAACCAGGTCCAGGTGAGGTGCAGGTGACAACCACACTCACCAGAAAATGCCAAAGTCAGGAATAGTGTTACCAGGATCAGGTCGGTCCCAGTGGGGAATAGAGTAACCATGTCCCGATGATGCCCACGTAGAACCACAGTCACCATATCCAGATGAGGCGCAGTTGGGGAACATATTCACTAGGTCCCGGTAAGGCCCAGTTGAGGACTAGAGTCACCAGGTTTGGTTGAGGCCTAGAGGGGTACCAGATTCACCTGGTCTAGGAGACATCCAGATGGTGACCAGAGTCTCCATGTCAGAGGGAGGCCCAGAGTGGATCCAGAGTCATCATGTCCAGGTGAGGCTCAGGTGTGGAGCAAAGTTATCATGTCCAGGTGAGGCCCAGGTGGGAAACAGAGTAACAATGATCCCATTGATGCCAGGTGGGAAAAGAGTCACAAGGTCCAGACGAGGCCTAAGTGAGGAGTAGATTCAACAGGTACTGTTGAGATCCAGCTGAGGACAAGTGTCGCCAGCTCCGGGTGAGTCCCAGAGGGGGACCAGAGTCACCCGGTACTGGTGATATCCAGGTTGGGACCAGAGTCACCACGTCAGGGTGAGGCCCAGAGGGGACGAGAATCACTAGGTCCAGGTGAGGCCCCGATGTGGAACTGAGAAACCAGGTCCCATGATGCCAATATGAGGACCTGAGCCACCAGGTCCAGGTGAGGTCCCTGTGGGAACAAGTCACCTCGTCCAGGTGAGGCCCAGGTGGGACCACAGTCACCAGGTCCAGATGAGGCCCAGGAATATAAGAGAGTATCCAGGACCCAATGATGCCCAGGTAAGGACCAGAGTCAACAGGTCCAGGAGAGGCCCAAATATGGATCAGAGTCATTGTGTTCCAGGTGAGGCCAGATGGAGACCACAGGAACCAGGTCCAGGAGAGCCCCATATGGGAAACAGAGCCACCAGATCCAGGTGAGGTCCAGGTGGGACCACAGTCACAAGGTCCAGGTGAGGCGCAGGAGGCAACAGAATTCAACAAGTCCAGGTGAGACCCAGGTGGCGACCAATCACCATCCAGGTGCGGACCAATTAAGGACCTGTTTCAGCAGGCCCATGTGAAGCCTAAGGGGTGACCAGAGTCACCAGGTAGGGTTGAGGCTCAGAGGGGGAACCAGAGTAACCAGTTTAGTTTGAGGCCCAGAATGGGACCAGAGGTCCCTCGTCAAAGTGAGGCGCAGGTGTGGAATAGATTATCCAGGTCCCAATGATGCCTGGGTGAGGACCAGGGTCACTAGGGCCATGCAGGCCCAGATGGCAAACAGAATCACTAGGTCCTGGTGAGGCATAGAATAACACCACAGTCAGCAGAATCAGGTGATCCCCTTGTGGGAATCAGAGCCACTCTATCCCGCTGAGTCCCAGGTCCATGTGAGGCCCACGTGAGGACCAGATTCATCAGGTCGAATTGAGGCATAGCTGGGGACAAGAGACACCAGGTCTGGGTGCGGCCTAGGTGTGGCAAGATTCTGCAGTTTTGAGTTAGTTCAATGGGGGGATGAGAGGCACCAGGTCCAGGTGAGGGCAAAGAGAGGACCAGAGTCACCAGATGCAGGTGAGGTCCATGTTGGACAGAGAGTAACCAGGTCCAGGAGATGTCCAGGTGGGGACCAGAGTCACTAGATCCAGGGGAAGTCCAGGTGGGGACCAGAGTCACCAGATCCCGGTGAAGCCCAGGTGGTGACCAGAGTCACTAGGTCCAGATGAGGCCAGGTGAGGACCAGAGTTACCAGACAACTGAGGCCCCGGTGGGGATCAGAGGCAACAGGTCTACTTGAGGCCCAGGTGTAGAACACAGTAACAAGGGCCAGGTGAGTCCCCGGTGTTGACAAGAGTCAGCACGTCCAGGTGAGGCCCAGGTGGGGACCAGGATCACCAGGGACAGGGGAGGCCCTTGAAAGAACCAGAGTCAAAAGTTCGAGGTCAGGAGCAGGTTGCA
Source organism: Canis lupus familiaris (assembly GCF_011100685.1). Lineage (NCBI taxonomy): Eukaryota > Metazoa > Chordata > Mammalia > Carnivora > Canidae > Canis > Canis lupus. The sequence continues at coordinate 79,677 of NW_023330517.1, read as the reverse complement.
ACAAGGGTCAGCAAGTCCAAGTCAGGCCAAAGTGGGGTTAACAGTCACTAGGGCACGGTGAGACCCAGAGGGGGACCAGAGTGAACTGGTCAAGGTGAGGTCCAGTTGTGGAACACAGCCACCGGGTCCCAGTTTTGCCCAGTTGAGGACCATGGTCAACACGGCCAGGTGAGGCCCAGATGGGGACCAGAGTCCCCAAATCCAGGTGAAGCCCAGGTGGGGACCACAGTCACCAGATCCAGGATAGTCTCAGGTGCAGACCAGAATCACCAGATCCAGGTGAGGTGCAGGTGGCAACCACACTCACCAGGTCCCGGTGAGGCCCTGCTGGGGACCAGAGTCACGAGGTACATGAGAAGCTAGAAACACTGCAGCCACCAGGTCCACAAGATGTCCATGGGGAACGAGAATCACCAGTTACAGTTGAGGACCAGATGGGGATCCGACTCAACATGTCCAGGTGTGGCCCAGGTGAAGACCAGAGTTAATAGGTCCGGCTGGGTCACTGTTAGTGAACAGAGTAACCATATCCTGATGCTACCCAGTGGGTACAAGAGACACCAGGTCCTGGTGAGGCCCAGGAGGGACCAGAGACATGAGGTCCAGGTGAGGTCCCGATGGGAACCACAGTCACCATTTCAGGTGAGGCCATGCTTAGGATCAGAGTCACGAGTTACAAGTGAGGCCCAGGTGGTGCCAGAGTAACCTGGTACAGAAGAGGCCAAAGTCAGGACCAGAGTTACCAGGATCAGGTCAGTCCCAGTGGGGAACAGAGTAACAATGTCCCAATGAAGCCCAGGTAGAACCTGAGTCACCAGGTCCAGATGAGGCGCAGTTGGGGAGCATGTTCACTAGGTCCCGGTGAGGCCCAGTTGAGGACCAGAGTCACCAGGTCAAGTTGACGCCAAGAGGTGTACAAGATTCACCTGGTCTAGGTGACTTCCAGATGGGGACCAGTGTCACCATGTCAGGCTGAGGCCCAGGGAGGTTCCAGAGTAGTCATGTCCAGGTGAGGCTCAAGTGTGGAACAGAGTAAGCAGGTACCATGATGCCAAGGTGAGGACCAGAGTCACCAGATCTGGGTAACGCGCAGATAGGATCAGAGTCACCAGTTCCAGGTGAGGCCAAGAAAGAGTCCACAGCAATCAGGTCCAGGTGGGGAACAAAGTCACCAGGACTGGGTGAGGCCCAGATGGAGACCAGATTCACCAGGTCCAGGTGAGGTCCAGGTGTTGACCAGAGTCCCCAGGTCTGGGAGAGGACCAGGTAAGGACCAGATTCACCAGATCCAAGAGGCCCACTTGGGGACCTGAGTCACCAGGTATGGGTGTGGCCCAGGTGGCAACCCCACTCACCAGGTCCAGGTGAGGCCAACCTGCAGGCCAGAGTCATCAGATCCAGGTGAGGCCATAGTGGGGTCCGGAGTGACCAGGTAAATATGAGTCTATAAGAACACCACAGTCACCAGGTCCAGTTGTGGTTCATGTGGGAACGAGAGTCACCAGGTCCAGGTGAGACCCAGGTGAGGACAACAGTCACCAGGTCCAGATTGAGGCCTAGGTGGGGGGACCAGAGTCATCAGGACCAGTTGAGACCAAAGTGTGGAGCAAAGATATCATGTCCAAGTGAGGCCCAGGTGGGGAACAGAGTAACCATATCCCATTGATGCCAGGTGGGAAAAGAGTCACAAGGTCCAGACGAGGCCTAAGTGAGGAGTAGATTCACCAGGCCCTGTTGAGGCCCAGTTGAGGACCAGTGTCCCCAGCTCCGGGTGAGTCCTAGAAGGGGACCAGAGTCACCCGGTTCTGGTGATATCCAGGTGGGGACCAGAGTCTCCACGTCAGGGTGAGGCCGAGAGGGAGACGAGAATCACTAGGTCCATGTGAGGCCCCGATGTGGAACTGAGAAACCACCCCATGATGCCCATATGAGGACCTCAGTCACCAGGTCCAGGTGTGGTCCCAGTGGGAACCAGTCATCTAGTCTCGGAGAGGACCAGGAGGGACCACAGTCACCAGGTCCAGGTGAGGCCGAGGTGTGACCACAGTCAACAGGTCCAGGTGAGGCCCAGGTATATAAGAGATTATCCAGGTCCCAATGATGCCCAATTACGTAACAGAGACAAGAGGTCCAGGAGAGGCCCAAATATGGATCAGAGTCATTGTGTTCCAGGTGAGGCCAGATGGAGACCACAGGAACCAGGTCCAGGAGAGCCTTATATGGGAACCAGAGCCACCAGATCCAGGTGAGGTCCAGGTGGGACCACAGTCACAAGGTCCAGGTGAGGCGCAGGTGGCAACATGATTCACCAAGTCCAGGTGAGGCCCAGGTGGCGACCAGTCACCAGATCCAGGTGCGGACCAGCTAAGGACCAGAATCACCAGGCCCAGGTGAATCCCAAGGGGTGACCAGTTTCACCAGGTAAGGGTGAGTTCCAGAGGGGAAAACAGTGTAACCAGTTTAGTTTGAGGCCCAGAATGGGACCAAAGGACCATGGTGAAAGAGAGGCCCAGGAGTGGAATAGAGTATCCAGTTCCGAATGATGCCTGGGTGAGGACCAGAGTCACTAGGGCCATGCAGGCCTTGATGGGGAACAGAATCACTAGGTCCTGGTGAGGCATAGAATAAGACCACAGTCACCAGTATCAGGTGAGCCCCTTGTGCAAACCAGAGCCACTCTATCCAGCTGAGTCCCAGTTCCAAGTGAAGCCCACGTGAGGACCGGATTCATCAGATCTAATTGAGGCATAGCTGGGGACAAGAGTCACCAGGTCTGTGTGCGGCCTAGGTGGGGAATGAATCAGCAGTTCTGAGTTAGGTCCAAGTGGGGACGAGAGACACCAGGTCCAGGTGAGGCCAAAGTGAGGACCAGAGCCACCAGATCCAGGTGACGTCCAGGTGGGTCCAGAGTCACAAGGTCCAGGTGAGGCGCAGGTGGCAACAGGATTCACCAAGTCCAGGTGAGGACCAGGTGGCGACCAGTCACCAGATCCAAGTGAGGACAAGCTAAGGACCAGATTCACCAGGCCCAAATGAAGCCAAAGGGGTGACCAGAGTCACCAGTTAAGGGTGATTCCCAGAGGGAGAACCACAGTAACCAGTTTAGTTTGAGGCCCAGAATGTGACCAGAGGTCCCTAGTCAGAGTGAGGCCCAGGTGTGGAATAGTGTATCCAGGTCCCAATGATGCCTGTGAGGACCAGAGTCACTAGGGCCATGCAGGCCCAGATGGGGAACAGAATCACTAGGTCCTGGTGAGGCATAGAATAAGACCACAGTCAGCAGTATCATTTGAGTCCCTTGCGGGAACCAGAGCCACTCTATCCAGCTGAGTCCCAGGTGATGTGAGGCTCACGTAAGGACCAGATTCATTAGGTCGAAATGAGGCATACCTGGGGACAAGAGTCACCAGGTATGGGTGCGGCCTAGGTGGGGCAATTTCAGCAGTTCTGAGTTAGGTCAAAGTGGGGACGAGAGACGCCAGGTCCAGGTGAGGCCAAACTGAGGACCAGAGTCACCAGATCCATGTGAGGTCCATGTTGGAAAGAGAGTCACCAGGTCCAAGAGAGGTCCAGGTGGGGACCAGAGTCACCAGATCCAGGTGAAGTCCAGGTGGGGACCAGAGTCACCAGATCCAGGTGAAGCCCAGGTGGGGACAAGAGTCACTAGGTCCAGATGAGGCCCAGGTGAGGACCAGAGTTACCAGGTACACATGAGGCCCCGGTGGGGATCAGAGGCAACAGGTCATGTGAGGCCGGCTTGGGTACCATGGTCAACAGGTCTACTTGAGGCCCTGGTGTGGAATACAGAAAGCAAGTCCAGGTGAGTCCCCGGTGGTGACAAGAGTCACCACGTACAGGTGAGTCCCAGGTGGGGACCAGGATCACCAGGCACAGGGGAGGCCCTTGAAAGAACCAGAGTCAACAGGTTGAAGTCAAGCGCAGGTGGCAACCAGGGTCAACAGGTCCAAGTCAGGCCAAAGTGGGGTTCACAGTCATTAGGGCACGGTGAGACCCAGAGGGGGACCAGAGTCACCTGGTGCAGGTGAGGTCCATTTGTGTAACACAGTCATCGGGCCCCAATTTTGCCGAGTGTGGATCATGATCAACAGGGCCAGGTGAGGCCCAATTGGGGACCGGAGTCCCCAAATCCTGGTGAAGACAGGGGGGGACCACAGTCACCAGATGCAGGGTAGTCTCAGGTGCAGACCAGAATCACCAGGTCCAGGTGTTGTGCAGGTGGCAACCACACTCACCAGGTACCGTTGAGGCCCTGGTGGGGACCAGAGTCACGAGGAACATGAGAAGCTAGAAACACTGCAGCCCCCAGGTCCACATGATGTCCATGTGGGAACGAGAATCACCAGTTACAGGTGAGGACCAGGTGGGGATCCGACTCACCATGTCCAGGTGAGACCCTGGTGGGAACCAGTGACACCCTGTCCAGGTGTGGCCCAGGTGAAGACCAGAGTTAATAGTTCCGCCTGGGTCACTGTTAGTGAACAGTGTAACCATATCATGATGCTACCCTGGTGGGTACCAGAGACACCAGGTCCTGGTGAGGGTCAGGAGGGACCAGAGACATGAGGTCCAGGTGAGGTTCCATTGGGAACCACATTCACCAGGTCTGGTGAGGCCACGCTTTGGATCAGAGTCACCAGTTACTGGTGAGGCCCAGGTGGAGCCAGAGTCACCTTGTCAGAAGAGGCCAAAGTCAGGACCAGAGTTACCAGGATCAGTTCAGCCCCAGTGGTGAATAGAGTAACCATGTACCGATTATGCCCAGGTAGAACCAGAGTCACCTGGTCCAGATGAGGAGCAGGTGGGGAGCATGTTCACTAGGTCTCGGTGAGGCCCAGATGAGGACCAGAATACCCAGGTCTAGTTGAGGCCTAGAGGGGTACCAGATTCACCTGGTCTAGGTGACATCCAGATTGGGACGAGAGTCACCATGTCAAGGTGAGGCCCGGAGGGGATCCAGAGTCATCATGTCCAGGTGAGGCTCAGGTGAGGAGTAGAGTATCCAGGTCCCAATGATGCCCACGTGAGGACCAGAGTCCACCAGATCTGGGTGACGCGTAGATAGGTTCAGAGTCACCAGTTCCAGGTGAGGCCAAGAAAGAGTCCACAGCAATCAGGTCCAGGTGGGGAACAAAGTCACCAGTACTGGGTGAGGCCCAAATGGGAACAGATTCACCAGGTTCAGGTGAGGCCCAGTTGAGGACCAGTGTCCCCAGCTCCGGGTGGGTCCAGAGGGGGACCAGAGTCACACGGTTCCGGTGATATCCAGGTGGGGACCAAAGTCACTACGTCAGGGTGATCCCAGAAGGGGAGGAGAATCACTAGCTCCAGGTGTGTTCCCGATGTGGAACTGAAACCAGGTCCCATGATACCCATATGAGGACCTGAGTCAGCATGTCAAGGTGAGGTCCCTGTGGGAACCAGTCACCTCGTCCAGGTGAGGCCCAGGTGGGACCACTGTCACCAGGTCCAGGTGAGGCCCAGGTATATAAGAGCGTATCCAGGTCGCAATGATGCCCAGGTAAGGACCAGAGTCAACAGTCCAGGAGAGGCCCAAATATAGACCAGAGTCATTTTGTTCCAGGTGATGCCTGATGGAGACCACAGGAATCAGGTCCAGGAGAGCCCCATATGGGAAGCAGAGCCACCAGATCCAGGTGAGGTCCTGGTGGGACCACAGTCACAAGGTCCAGGTGAGGCGCAGGTGGCAACAGGATTCACCAAGTCCAGGTGAGGCCCAGCTGGCGACCAGTCACCAGATCCAAGTGAGGACAAGCTAAGGACCAGATTCACCAGGCCCAAATGAAGCCCATGGGGTGACCAGAGTCAACAGGTAAGGGTGAGTCCCAGAGGGGGAACCAGAGTAACCAGTTTAGTTTGAGGGCCAGAATGGGTCCAGAGGTCCCTAGTCAGAGTGAGGCCCAGGTGTGGAATAGTGTATCACGTCCCAATGATGCATGGGTGAGGACCAGAGTCACTAGGGCCATGCAGGCCCAGATGGGGACAAATCACTAGGTCCTCGTGAGGTATAGAATAAGACCACAGTCAGCCGTATCATTTGATCCCGTTGCGTGAACCAGAGCCACTCTATCCAGCTGAGTAGCAGGTCCATGTGAGGCCCACGGGAGGACCAGATTCATCAGGTCGAATTGAGGCATAGCTGGGGACAAGAGTCACCAGGTATGGGAGCGGCCTAATTGGGGCAAGATTCAGCAGTTCTGAATTAGGTCAAAGTGGGGACGAGAGACGCCAGGTCCAGGTGAGGCCAAACTGAGGACTAGAGTCACCAGATCCAGGTGAGGTCCATGTTTGAAAGAGAGTCACCAGGTCCAGCAGAGGTGAAGTTGGGGACCAGAGTCACCAGATCCAGGTGAAGTCCAGTTGGGGACCAGAGTCACCAGATCCAGGTGAAGCCCAGGTGGGGACAAGAGTCACTAGGTCCAGATGACGCCCAGGTGAGGACCAGACTTACCAGGTACAGGTGAGGCCTCGGTGGGGATCAGAGGAAACAGGTCCATGTGAGGCCGGTTTGGGGACCATGGTCAACAGGTCTACTTGAGGCCCAGGCGTGGAACACAGTTAGCAGGTCCAGGTGAGTCCCCGGTTGGGACAAGTGTCACCACATCCAGTTGAGGAGCAGGTGGGGACAAGGATCACCAGGTACAGGGGAGGCCCTTGAAAGAACCAGAGTCAACAGTTCGAGGTCTGGCGTAGGTGGCAACCAGGGTCAGCAGGTCCAAGTAAGGCCAAAGTGGCGTTCACAGTCTCTAGGGCACGGTGACACCCAGAGGGGGACCAGAGTGACCTGGTCGAGATGAGGTCCAGTTGTGGAACACAGTCACCGGGTCCCAATTTTGCCCAGTTGAGGACCATGGTCAACAGGGCCAGGTGAGGCCCAGAAGGGGACCGGAGTCCCCAAAAACAGGTGAAGCCCAGGAGGGGACCAGAGTCACCAGATCCAGGGTAGTCTCAGGTGCAGACCAGAATCACCAGGTCCAGGTGAGGTGCAGGTGGCAACCACACTCACCAGGTACCGGTGAGACCCTGGTGGGAACCAGAGTCACGAGGTACATGAGAAGCTAGAAACACTGCAGACACCAGGTCCACATGATGCCCATGTGGGAACGAGAATCACCAGTTACAGGTGAGGACCAGGTGGGGATCCGACACACCTTGTCCAGGTGAGACCCTGGTGGGAACCAGTGACACCCTGTCCAGGTGTGGCCTAGGTGAAGACCAGAGTTAATAGTTCCGCCTGGGTCACTGTTAGTGAACAGAGTGACCATATCCTGATGCTACCCTGGTGGGTACCAGAGACACCAGGTCCTGGTGAGGGTCAGGAGGGACCAGAGACATGAGGTCCAGGTGAGGTTCCATTGGGAACCACAGTCACCAGGTCTGGTGAGGCCATGCTTAGGATCAGAGTCACCAGCTAGAGGCGAGGACCAGGTGGAGCCAGAGTCACCTGGGACAGAAGAGGCCAAGGTCAGGACCAGAGTTACCAGAATCAGGTCAGTCCCAGTGGGGAATAGAGTAACCATGTCCCAATGATGCCCAGGTAGAACCAGAGTCACCAGGTCCAGATGAGGCGCAGGTGGGGAGCATATTCACTAGGTCCCGGTGAGGCCCAGTTGAGGACCAAAATGCCCAGGTCTAGTTGAGGCCTACAGGGGTACCAGATTCACCTGGTCTAGGTGACATCCAGATGGGGACCAGAGTCATCAGGACAGGGTGAGGCCCAGAGGGGATCCAGAGTCATCATGTCCAGGTGAGGCTCAGGTGTGGAACAAAGAATCCAGGTCATATTGGTCCACAGGTGAGGACAAGAATCAACAGATCTGGGTGAGGTCCAGTTAGGATCAGAGTCAGCAGTTCCAGGTGAGGACAAGAAGGAGTCCACAGCAATCAGGTCCTGGTTGGGAACAAAGTCACCAAGACTAGGTGAGGCCCAGATGGGGACCAGATTCACCAGGTCCAGGTGATTCTCAGGTGGTGACCAGAGTTACCAGTTCCAAGTGAAGACCAGGTAAGGACCAGATTCACCAGGTCCAAGTTAGGGCCACGTGGGGACTTGTGCCTCCATGTATGGGTGAGGCCCAGGTGTAAATCCCACTCATCAGGTCCAGGTGAGGCCAACGTGCAGGCCATGCAGTGGAACCATGTACCGATGATGCCCACGTAGGGACAAGACTTACCAGGTCCAGGTGAGGCCAACCTGCAGGCCATGCTGTGGAACCATGTCCCGATGATGCCCAGGTAGGGAACAGAGTTACCAGGTCCAGGTGAGACCAATATGAAGGCCATGCAGTGGAACCATGTCCCGATGATGCCCAGGTAGGGAACAGAGTCACCAGGTCCAAATGAGGCCCAGATGGAGCATATTCACTAGGTCCAGTGAGGCCCAGTTGAGGACCACTGTCACCATATCTGGTTGAGGCTTAGAGGGGTACCAGAATCACCTCGTACAGGTGACATCCAGATAGGGACCAGAGGCATCAGGTCAGGGAGAGGTCCAGAGTGGTTCCAGAGTCATCATGTCCAGGTTAGGCTCAGCCGTGGAACAGAGTCACCAGGTACCAATTATGCCCAGGTGAGGCCCAGAGTCACCAGATCTGGGTGACGCGCAGATAGGATCAGAGTCACCAGTTCCAGGTGAGGCCAAGAAAGAGTCCACAGCAATCAGGTCCAGGTGGGGAACAAAGTCACCAGGACCGGGTGAGGCACAGATGGGGACCAGATTCACCAGGTCCAGGTGAGGCCCAGGTGGTGACCAGAGTCCCCGGGTCTGGGACAGGACCAGGTAAGGACCAGATTCACCAGGTCCATGTGAGGCCCACGTGGGGAATTGAGTCACCAGCTATGTGTGAGGCCCAGGTGGCAAACCCACTCACAAGTTCAAGGTGAGGCCAACCTGCAGGCCATGCTGAGGAACCATGTCCCGATGATGCCCAGGTTGGGAACAGAGTTACCAGGTTCATGTGAGACCAACCTGCATGGCCATGCAGTGGAACCATGTCCCGATGATGCCCAGGTAGGTACCAGAGTCACCAGGTCCAAATTAGGCCCAGATGGAGCATATTCACTAGGTTCAGGTGAGGCCCAGTTGAGGACCAGAGGCACCAGAACTGGTTGAGGCCTAGAGGGGTACCAGAATCACCTGGTCCACTGACATCCAGATGGTGATCAGAGTCACCAGGTCAGGGTGAGTCCCAGCCAGGTTCCAGAGTCATCATGTCCAGGTGAGGCTCAGATTCGAACAGAGTCACCAGGTACCAATGATGCCCAGGTTAGGACCAGAATCACCAGGTCTGAGTGACGCGCAGATAGGATCAGAGTCACCAGATCCAGGTAAGGCCCTAGTGGGGACCGGAGACACCAGGTAAATGTGAGACTACAAGAACACCACAGTCATCAGGTCCAGGTGTGTTTCATGTGGGAACGAGAGTCACAGGTCCAGGTGAGAACCAGGTGGGGACCACAGTCACCAGGTCCAGATTGAGGTCTAGATGGGGGGACCAGAATCATCAGGATCAGTTGAGGCCAAAGTGTGGAGCAAAGTTATCATGTCCAGGTGAGGCCCAGGTGGGGAACAGAGTAACCATGTCCAATTGATGCCAGGTGGGAAAAGAGTCAGAAGGTCTAGAAGAGGCCTAAGTGAGGAGTAGATTCACCAGCTCCTGTTGAGGCCCAGTTGAGTGCCAGTGTCCCCAGCTCCGGGTGAGTCCCAGAGGGGGACCAGAGTTACCCGGTTCTGGTGATATGCAGGTGGGGACCATAGTCACCACGTCAGAGTGAGGCCCAGAGTGGGACGAGAATCACTAGGTCCAGGGAAGGCCCCGATGTGGAACTGAGAAAAAAGTTCCCATAATGCCCATATGAGGATCTGAGTCACCAGGTCCAGGTGAGGTCCCTGTGGGAACCAGTCACCTCGTCCAGGTGAGGCCCAGGTAGGACCACAGTCACCAGGTCCAGGAGAGGCCCAGGTATATAAGAGTGTACCCAGGTCCCAATGATGCCCATGTAAATACCAGAGTCAACAGGTCCAGGAGAGACCCAAATATGAAACAGAGTCATTGTGTTCCAGGTGAGGCCAGATGGAGACCAGAGGAACCAGGTCCAAGAGAGCCCCATATGGGAACCAGAGCCACCAGATCCAGGTGAGGTCCAGGTGGGACCACAGTCACAAGGTCCAGGTGAGGCGCAGGTGGCAAGAGGATTCACCAACTACAGATGAGGCCCAGGTGGCCAACAGTCACCAGATCCAGGTGCGGACCATCTAAGGACCAGATTCACCAGGCCCAAGTGAAGCCCAAGGGGTGACCAGAGTCACCAGGTAAGGGTGAGACCCAGAGTGGTAACCAGAGTAACCAGTTTAGTTTGAGGCCCAGAATGGGACCAGAGGTGCCTGGTCAAAGTGAGGCCCAGGTGTGGAATAGAGTATCCAGGTCCCAATGATGGCTGAGTGAGGACCAGAGTTACTAGGCCCATGCAGGCCCTAATGGGGAACAGAATCACTAGGTCCTGGTTCGGCATGGAATAAGACCACAGTCAGCAGTATCCGGTGAGCCCCTTGTGGGAACCAGAGTCACTCTATCCAGCTGAGTCCCAGGTCCATGGGAGGCCCACGTGAGTAACTTATTCATCAGGTCGAAATGAAGCATAGCTGGGGATAAGAGTCACCAGGACTGGGTGCGGCCTAGGTGGGGCAAGATTCAGCAGTTCTGAGTTAGGTCAAAGTGGGGACGAGAGACACCAGGTCCAGGTGAGGCCAAACTGAGGACCAGAGTCACCATATCCAGTTGAGGTCCATGTTGGAAAGAGAGTCACCAGGTCCAGGAGAGGTCCAGGTGGGACTAGAGTCACCAGATCCAGGTGAAGCCCAGGTGGGGATCAGAGTCACTAGGTCCAGATGAGGCCCAGGTGAGGACCAGAGTTATCAGGTACACGTGAGGCCCCGGTGGGGATCAGAGGCCACAGGTCCATGTGAGGCCGGCTTGGGGACCATGGTCAACAGATCTACTTGAGGCCCAAGTGTGGAACACAGTAAGCAGGTACAGGTGAGTCCCCAGTGGTGACAAGAGTGACCACGTCCAGGTGAGGCCCAGGTGGGGACCAGGATCATCAGGTCCCGGGGAGGCCCTTGAAAGAACCAGAGTCAACAGTTCGAGGTCAGGCGCAGGTGGCAACCAGGGTCAAGAGGTCCAAGTCAAGCCAAAGTGGGGTTCACAGTCACTAGGGCACGGTGAGACCCAGAGCGGGACCAGAGTCACCTGGTCCAGGTGAGGCCCAGTTGAGGACCAGTTTCATCATATCTGGTTCGGCTTAGAAGGGTACCAGAATCACCTGATCGAGGTGATATCCAGATGGGGACCAGAGTCACCAGGTCAGGGTGAGGCCCAGAGTGGTTCCAGAGTCATCGAGTCCAGGTGAGGCTCAGGTGTGGAACAGATTCTCCAGGTACCAATGATGCCCAGGTGAGGACCAGAGTCACCAGATCTGGGTGACACGCAGATAGGATCAGAGTCACCAGTTCCAGGTGACTGAGAAGAAGAAGAAGAAGGCGTCTACTAAATCAGGTCCAGGTGGTGAAGAAAGTCACCAGGACTTGGTGGGGCCCAGATTTGGACCAGATTCACCAGGTCCAGGTTATTCCCAGGTGGTGACCAGAGTCCTCGGGGCTGGGAGAGGACCAGCTAAGGACCAGATTCAACAGGTCCAAATGAGGCCCACCTGGGGACCTGAGTCACCAGCTATGTGTGAGGCCCAGGTGGCAACCCCACTCCCCAGGTCCAGTTGAGGCCAACCAGCAGGCTAGAGTCACCAGATGGAGGTGAGGTCCAGGAGGGACCAGAGTCACCAAATCCAGGTGAGGTCCATGTTCAAAGAGAGTCACCAGTTACAGGAAAGGTCCAGGTGGGGACCAGAGTCACCAGATCCAGGTGAAGCCCAGGTTGGGACCAGAGTCACTAGGTCCAGATGAGGCCCAGGTGAGGACCAGAGTCACCAGATCTGAGAGAGGCCCAGTTGGGATCAGAGTTACCACTTCCAGGTAATGCCAAGAAGGTGTCCACAGCAATCAGGTCCGGTGGGGAACAAAGTCACCAGGACTAGGTGATGCCCAGGTGGTGACCAGATTTACCAGTTCCGGGTGAGGACTAGGTAAGGACCACATTCACCAGGTCCAAGTGAGGCCCACGTGGGGACCTGTGTCACCAGGCATGGGTAAGATCCAGGTGGGAACCCCACTCACCAGGTCAAGATGTCCCGATGATGCCCAGGTAGGGACCAGAGTTACCAGGTCCAGGTGAGTCAAACCAGCAGGCCATGCAGTGGAACCATTTCCAGATGATGCCCAGTGAGTGACCAGAGTCACCAGGTCCAAATGAGGCCCAGATGGAGCATATTCACTAGGTCCAGGTGAGGCCCACTTGAGGACAAGAGTCACCAGATCTAGTTGAGGCCTAGAGGGGTTCCAGAATCACCTGGTCCAGGTGACATCCAGATGGGGACCAGATCACCAGGTCAGGGTGAGGCCCAGAGAGGTCCCAGAGACATCATGTCCAGGTGAGGCTCAGGTGTGGAACAGAGTAACCAGGTACCAATGATGCCCAGGTGAGGACGTGAGTCACCAGGTCTGGGTGACACACAGATCGGATCAGAGTCACCAGTTCAAGGTGAGGGCAAGAAAGAGTCCAGAGCAATCAGGTCCAGTTGGGGAACATAGTCACCAGGACTGGGTTAGGCCCAGATGGGGATCAGATTCACCAGGTCCTGGTGAGGCCCATGTTGTGACCAGATTCCCCGGGTCTGGGAGAAGTCCAGGTAAGGGCCAGATTCACCAGGTCCAAGAGGCCCATGTGGGGACCTGAGTCACCAGGTATGGGTGAGGCCCAGGTGGCATCCCACTAATCAAGTCCAGGTGAGGCCAACCTGCAGGCCAGAGTCACCAGGCCCAGGGGAGGCCAAAGGGGTGACCAGAGTCACCAGGTAAGGGTGAGGTTAAGAGGGGGAACCAGAGTAACCAGTTTAGTTTGAGGCCCATAATGGGACCAGCGGTTCCTGGTAAAAGTGAGGCCCAGGTGTGGAATAGAGTATCCAGGTCCCAATGATGCCTGAGTGAGGACCAGAGTCACTAAGGCCATGCAGGCCCAGATGGGGAACAGAATCACTAGTTTCTGGTGAGGCATAGAATAAGACCACTTTCAGCAGTATCAGGTGAGCCCCTAGTGGGAACCAGAGCCACTCTTTCCAGCTGAGTCCCAGGTAAATGTGAGGTCCAAGTGAGGACCAGATTCATCAGGTCGAATTGAGGAATAGCTAGGGACAAGAGTCACTAGGTCTGCGTGCGTAATAGGTGGGGCAAGATTCAGCAGTTCTGAGTTAGGTCAAAGTGGGCAAGAGAGACACCAAGTTCAGGAGAGGTCCAGATTGGGACCAGAGTCACCAGATCCAGGTGAAGTCCAGATGGGGACCAGAGTCTCCAGATCCAGGTGAAGCCCAGGTGGGGACCAGAGTCTCTAGGTCCAGATGAGGCCCAGGTGAGGACCAGAGTTACAAGGTACACGTGAGGCCCCGGTGGGGATCAGAGGCAACAGGTCCATGTGAGGCCGGCTTGGGGACCATGGTCAACAGGTCTACTTGAGGCCAGGTGTGGAACACAGTAAGCAGGTCCAGGTGAGTCCCCATGGTGACAAGAGTCACCACGTCCAGGTGAGGCCCAGGTTCGGACCAGGATCACCAGGTACAGGGGAGGCCCTTGAAAGAACCAGAGTCAACAGTTCGAGTTCAGGCGCAGGTTTCAACCAGGGTCAGCAGGTCTAAGTCAGGGGAAAGTGGGGTTCACAGTCACTAGGGAATGGTGAGACCCAGAGGGGCACCAGAGTCACGTGGTCCAGGTGAGGTCCAGTTGTGGAACACAGTCACCGCGTCCCAATTTTGCCCAGTTGAACACCATGGTCAACAGGGCCTGGTGAGCCTCACATGGGGACGAGAGTCCCCAAATCCAGGTGAAGCCCAGGTGGGGACCACAGTCACCAGATCCAGGGTAGTCTCAGGTACAGACCAGAATCACCAGGTCCAGGTGAGGTGCAGGTGTCAACCACACCCACCAGGTCCCGGTGAGGCCCTGGTGGGGACCAGTGTCACAAGGTACATGACAAACTAGAAACACCGCAGCCACCAGGTCCACATGATGTCCATGTGGGAACGAGAATCAACAGTTATAGGTTAGGACCAGGTGGGTATCTGACTCACCATTTCCAGGTGAGACCCAGGTGGGAACGAGTGTCACCATGTCCAGGTGTGGCCCAGGTGAAGACCAGAGTTAATAGGTCCGGCTGGGTCACTGTTAGTGAACAGTGTAACCATATCCTGATGCTACCCAGGTGGATACCAGAGACACCAGGTCCTGGTGAGGCCCAGGTGGGACCAGAAACATGAGGTCCAGGTGAGGTCCCGATGGGAACCACAGTCACAAGGTCAGGAGAGGCCATGCTTTGGATCTGAGTCACCAGTTACAGGTGAGGCCCAGGTGGAGCCAGAGTCACCATGTCCAGATGAGGCGAAGTTGGGGAGCATATTCACTACGTCCCGTTGAGGCCCAGTAGAGGACCAGAGTCACCAGATCTGGTTGAGGCCTAGAGGGGTACCAGAATCACCTGGTCCAGGTGACATCCAGATGGGGACCAGAGTCACCAAGTCAGGGTGAGGCCCTCAGAAGTTCCAGAGTCATCATGTCCAGGGGAGGCTCAGGTGTGAAACAGAGTAATCAGGTACCAATGATGTCTAAGTGAGGACGAGAGTCACCAGGTCTGGGTGACACACAGATAGGATCAGAGACACCAGTTCCAAGTGAGGCCAAGAAAGAGTCCACAGCAATCAGGTCCAAGTGGGGAACAAAGTCACCAGGACTGGGTGAGGCACAGATGGGGACCAGATTCACCAGGCCCAGGTGAGGCCAAGGTGGTGACCAGAGTCCCCGGGTCTGGGAGAAGACCAGGTAAGGGCCAGATTCACCAGATCCAATAGGCCCACGTGGGGACGTGGTCACCAGGTATGTGTGAGGCCCAGGTGGGAACCCCACTAACCAGGTCCAGGTGAGGCCACCATGCAGGCCCGAGTCACCAGAACAGGTGAGGCCCCAGTAGGACCGGAGTCACCAGGTAAATGTGAGTCTACAAGAACACCACAGTCACCAGGTCTAGGTGTGTTTCATGTGGGAACGAGAGTCACCAGGTCCAGCTGAGACCCCAGGTGGGGACCACAGTCACCAGTTCCAAATTGAGGCCTAGGTGGGGGGACCAGATTCATCAGGAGCAGTTGAGGCCAAAGTGTGGAGCAAAGTTCTCATGTCCAGTAGAGACATAGGTGGGGAACAGAGTAAGCATGTCCCATTGATGCCAGTTGGGAAAAGAGTCACAAGGTCCGGACGAGGCCTAAGTGAGGAGGAGATTCACCAGGTCCTGTTGAGGCCCATTTGAGGACCAGTGTCCCCAGCTCCGGGAAGTCCCAGAGGGGACCAGAGTCACCCCGTTCTGGTGATATCCAGGTGGGGACCAGAGTCACCACGTCAGGGTGAGGCCCAGAGAGAGACGAGAATCCCTAGTCCAGGTGAGGCCCCAATGTGGACCTGAGAAACCAGTTCCCATGATGCCCATATGAGGACCTGAGTCACCAGGTCCAGGTGAGGGTCCCTGGGGAACAAGTTACCTCGTCCAGGTGAGGCCCAGGTGGGACCACACTCAACAGGTCCAGGTGAGGCCAAGTTATATAAGAGAGTATCCAGGTCCCAATGATGCCCAGGTAAGGACCAGAGTCCACAGGTCCAGGAGAGGCCCAAATATGGATCAGAGTCATTGTGTTCTAGGTGAGGCCAGAAGGAGACCACAGGAACCAGGATCAGGAGAGCGCCATATGGGAACCAGAGCCACCAGATCCAGGTGAGGTCCAGGTGGGACCACAGTCACAAGGACCAGGTGAGGCGCAGGTGGGCAACAGGATTCACCAAGTCCAGGTGAGGCCCAGGTGGCGACATGTCACCAGATCCAGGTGTGGACCAGCTAAGGACCAGATTCACCAGGCCCAAGTGAAGCCAAGGGGTGACCAGAGTCACCAGGTAAGGGTGAGGCCCAGAGGATAACCAGAGTAACCAGTTTAGTTTGAGGACCAGAATGGGACCAGAGGTCCCTGGTCAGAGTGACGCCCTGGTGTGGAATAGATTATCCAGATCCCAATGATGCCTGGGTGAGGACCAGAGTCACTAGGGTCATGCAGGCGCAGATGGGGAACAGAATCACTATTTCCTGGTTAGGCATAGAATAAGACCAGAGTCACCAGAATCAGGTGAGCCCCTTGTGGGAACCAGAGCCACTCAATCCAGCTGAGTCCCACATCCATCTGAGGCCCACGTGAGGACAAGATTCATCAGGTCGAATTGAGGCATAGCTGGGGACAAGAGTCACCAGGTCTGGGTGCGGCCTAGGTGGGGCATGATTCAGCAGTTCTGAGTTAGGTCAAAGTGGGGATGAGAGACACCAGGTCCAGGAGAGGCGAATCTGAGGACCAGATGCACCAGATCCAGGTGAGGTCCATGTTGGAAAGAGAGTCACCAGGTCCAGGAGAGGACCAGGTGGGACCAGAGTCACCAGAATGAGGTGAAGCCCAGGTGGGGACCAGAGTCTGTAGGTCCAGATGAGGCCCTGGTTAGGACCAGAGATACCCGGTACACGTGAGGCCCCGGTGGGGATCAGAAGCAACAGGTCCATGTGAGGCCGGCTTGGAGACCATGGTCAACAAGTCTACTTGTGGCCCAGATGTGGAACAAGGTAAGCAGGTCCAGGTGAGTCCCCGGTGGTGACAAGAGTCACCACGTCCAGGTGAGTCCCAGGTGGGGACCAGGATCACCAGGTACAGGGTAAGCCCTTGAACGAACCAGAGTCAACAGTTCGAGGTCTGGCGCAGGTGGCAACCAGCGTCAGCATTTCCAAGTCAGGCCAAAGTTGGATTCACAGTCACTAGGGCACGGTGAGACCCAGAGGGGGACCAGAGTCTCATGGTGCAGGTGAGGTCCAGTTGTGGAACACAGTCACCGGGTCCCAATTGTGCCCAGTTGAGGACCATGGTCATCAGGGCCAGGTGAGGCCCAGATGGGGACCGGAGTCCCCAAATCCAGGTGAAGCCCAGGTGGGGACCACAGTCACCACATCCAGGGTAGTCTCAGGGGCAGACAAGAATCAGCAAAGTCCAGGTGAGGTGCAGGTTGCAACCACACTCAACAGGTCCCGCTGAGGCCCTGGTGGGGACCAAGCCACGAGGTGCATGAGAAGATAGAAACACTGCAGCCACCAGGTCCACATGATGTCCATGTGGGAACGAGAATCACCAGTTACATTGAGGCACAGTTGGGGATCAGACTCACCATATCCAGGTTGAGACCTAGGTGGGAACCAGTGTCACCATGTCCAGGTGTTCCCCAGGTGAAGACCACAGTTAATAGGTCCGGGTGGGTCACTGTTAGTGAACAGTGTAACCATATCCTGATGCTACCCAGGTGGGGACCAGAGACACGAGGGCCTGGTGAAGCCCAGGTGGGACAAGAGACATGAGGTCCAGGTGAGGTCCCGATGGGAACCACAGTACCAGATCAGGTGAGGCAATGCTTAGGTCAGAGTCACCAGTTACAGGTGAGGCCCAGGTTGAGCCAGAGTCACCTGGTACAGAAGAGGTCAAAGTTAGGACTAGAGTTACCAGGATCAGGTCAGTCCCAGTGGGGAATAAAGTAACCATGTCCCGATGATGCCCAGGTAGAACCAGAGTCACCAGGTCCAGATGAGGCGCAGGTGGGGAGCATGTTCACTAGGTCCCGTTGAGGCCCAGTTGAGGACCAGAGTCACCAGGTCTAGTTGAGGCATAGAGGGGTACCAGATTCACCTGGTATTGGTGATATCCAGATGGGGACCAGAGTCACAATGTCAGGCTGAGGCCCAGAGGGGATCCAGAGTCATCATGACCAGGTGAGGCTCAGGTGTGGAACAGAGTATCCAGGTCATAATGGTCCACAGGTGAGGACCAGAGTCACCAGATTTGAGTGAGGCCAGTTAGGATCAGAGGCACCAGTTCCAGGTGAGGTCAATAAGGATTTCACAGCAATCAGGTCCAGGTGGGGAACAAAGTCACCAGGACTGGGTGAGGCCCAGATGGGGACCAGATTCACAAGGTCAGGAGATTCCCTGATGATGACCAGAGTTACCAGTTCCAGGTGAGGACCAAGTAAGGACCATATTCACCAGGTCCAAGTGAGGCCCACGTGGGGACCTGTGTCACCAGGTATGGGTGAGGCACAGGTGGCAACCCCACTCACCAGGTCCAGGTGAGGCCAACCTGCAGGCCATGCAGAGGAACGGTGTCACGATGATGCCCATGATTCCCGGTTGGGACCAGATTTCCCAGTCCAGTGAGCCAACCGCAGGCCGCAGTGGAACCATGTCCGATGATTGCCCAGGTAGAAACAGACCAGCCAGATGAACAAACCTGGCATCAGGACAGGCGATTGCCAGGTGGACCGAGTCCCGTCCAATGAGCCAGCATATTCACGTAGTCAGTGAGGCCCCAGATTCAGACCGAGATCCGATCTCGTTGAAGACTAGAGGGGTACCATGAATCACCTGGTTCCAAAGGGTAACCTCCAGATGGATCCAGAGTCACAGCGTCTCGAGGTAGGCCCAGAGGGTTCCAAGGCATCATGTCCGGGTGAGGCTCAGGTGATGGAACAGAGTCAACCAGTACCAAGATGCATCCAGTGAGGACCAGATCACCAGATCTGGTGACGTCGCAGATGCAGATGGCAGAGCTACCAGTTCCAGGTGGGCCAAGAAAGTAGGTCCACAGCAATCAGGTCCGAGGTGGGGAAGGGGAAAAATGTCACCAGGACTGGGTGAGGACCCATAGGGGGACCAAGCACCAGGCCAGGTGAAAAAAAATCCCAGGTGGTGACCCAGAGTTACGGTCTGGGTTGGACCATTAGTAGACATATTCATCACCAGGTCCAGAGAGAGGCCCACGTGGTGGACCTGTGTCACCAGTCTGGGTTAGGCCCAGGTGGCAAACCCCACTCACAACCAGTGTCCATGTGAGTGCCAACTTGCAGGCCAGACCCATCCAGTAGGACCCTGTGACCGCCGAGAATTCCCCAGTAATGTGAGTACTAGAAACGTTACCAGGTCCAGTGAGGCCAACCTTCAGGCCCGCGTGGGAACCATGTCCCGATGATGCCCAGGTAGGACAGAGTTTACATCATCCGGTGAAGAACCAATATGAGGCCATGCGTTGGAACCATGTCCCATGATGCCTCAGGTAGGACAACAAGTCACCAGGTCCAATGAGGCCAGATGGCATATTCCCTAGGTCCCAGTGAGGCCCATTGAGGACGCACGTCACCATCTCTGGTTGATGCCTATGAGGGAAACCAGAATCACCTGTACGGACATCCAGATGGGGACAGAGCACTCAGGTCAAGGGGAGGGCCAGAGAGGTCTCAATGTCATCAATTGTCCAGTATAGGCTCAGTGCTGGACATATCCCCATACCAGATGATGCCCAGGTGAGGCCAGAGTCACCAGTCTGGGTTGACGCTCAGATCTGATCAGAGTCCCCTGTCCAGTGAGGCCAGAAAGAGTCCCAGCAATTAGGTCCAGGTGGGGAACAAAGCTCACCATGGAACTCGGGTAGGGCACAGATGACCGATTCACACAGGCCCGTGAGGCCCACGGTGTGACTCAGAGCCCCAGGTGTCTGGGAAAGGAACCTAGGTAAGGACCAGATTCACCCAGTCCCGGAGGCCCGTGGGGAGATGAGTCACAGGCTATGTTGAGCCCGGTGTGCAACACCCACTCACCAAGTCCAGGTGAGCCATCCCCAAGCCACAA